>NC_084996.1:10426232-10438732 GCF_963854185.1 Sardina pilchardus | reverse complement strand
TTAAAGGAACAGCCTGTAATCTTAATACAGTAAGTTACACTTTCAGTCAAATTCAGTTAATTACTCCTGGTCTCTATGTCTCTATGTTTGGCTAGCTAAACACATGTCCAGTAGTCTATTGTGCTCAGAGATGCTACACTGTCATATGTTCATGTCTTTTTGCCAACCGAACCATTTGAAATCACCCATAGTGGTCAGGTCATCTCTTCAAAAGACACTAATCACAAGACACTCTTGTGAAGAGGTCAATAGTTGGGCCTAATATGACTTTGAAAACAACAACTAGGGGGAGCTGCATGTAAGTCTACATTCTGTTACATCTGGATGACAAGCCATTATGGAGCTTTCAGTATGGTAAATAGGAACATGAGGTATGTAGAATTCCATATTAGAGGATCTGAGTATTCCTAATGCCTTATTGACTGCCTTTATAGTAAAGGTCTCAAATATGTGTGTGTGTGTGTGTGTTTGTCTTTGGTGATAACGTATCCTTACTCAGTTCTGACTGACTTTGTGTAAATGTGTCCATGTGATTGGGCGTAAGTTAGGCATTCCCAATAGGTCTGTTTATCTGTAATTTCATAATTAATTATAGATTAGTATGTATATGTATGAAAGACAGATAAATACAGACATGTAAATAGAAACAATGTTTTCCCCCCCTAGGGTTGGTATTTTATTTCATTGGGACTTGATGCATCCAAGTTTAGGATCATACTGTTTTGGCACCTTTAGATTTCATTTCATCTTAAACAACATATGAGAAATCAAAAGAGATAAAGAAATGACTAAGGCTGTGTGAATAAAAAAACACATACATACATGTACAAAGAAACAAATCAAAATAAAAAAAGCAGTTGTTCTCATTGTTGATTGTTCGGTTCATCACCAAAAGCTCAAAATAATAGTGATAAAAAAGAAAAACAAGAACAAGAGAAAGATCACAAAAACATTAATATTTTAAACTTTTGCAACATCATTTTTTCCCCTATAGTTATCATTATCCTTTCAAACATAAGTTTGTCAAGAGCAGATTTGCTGTAATTTTATAGCATGCATTTAATTTCTGTAATTGTGAGTCACTTAGCTTCGTTTCTTGTAATAACTCGTACTTTATCTGTTGCTTGCTGTTTTTTTTTCAGATTTTTTTTTAAGGATTTATTTTGTGTTCTGCATCCTCCTCTTTTCCTCCCCCTCTCCTCCTTCCTTTTTCTTTTTTTTTGGCAGTCGTTTCTGGAGTCTTTCCGCGTGATCTCTGACCCCTGTTTCGGCGTGTCAGTGAAGGGGTTCAACATATGCGCTTGCGCTCCCATGACAACCAAAAAAACAACAAAAAAAGAAAGCGAACAGGGACAGAAAAAGACGAGAAGGTTCTTTTTAAAAGAATAGATTTTTTTTGTTTTTGTTCTCTGGTCTCTTTTTCTCCATATATTCCTATTAAGGATGACGGTCTCCGGTCCACCTGGCTTGACCATCTCTGTGTTGAAGTCTCTGTGAAGCTTCCTTCGTTTCCTCTTGCCATAGTTCATGAAAATGAGTCTTTTTTTTTCTCGTAAAATATCACCCACAGCACTTAAATTGAAATTGTTGTTCCTTTTGTAGATTCTTTTGTTTTTGTTTTTGTATTTTTTGTTGATTTTTTTGCTTCAGGAAAGTCTTGATTATTAACTTAATTTATTTATAAAATTAATACATATATATACTATATATAGTACCTTTGTAAGAGTATGCAGGTTGGGCTATTCATTACCGAATTCCCTACTGCACTGGTTCACAGTTTTTTTATGCAAATAATATATAAACTAATAAATATGTCAATGAATTAAAAGAGGCTAGTGTTTAGGCGGGAGGGAGGAATAGCTTGTCGCCCCATCGATATACATCTGTGTTGACCAAATTGGGATTTTTAAAAGGAGACAGAAAAAAAAAAAAAAAAGGTATAATTTTTCGCAAGCTATCACCTCCCTGTTAAGACACACCGCCTTCACCATGCCCCCACCTCCCAGAATGACGTCCCTCCCACTCTCCCCACCCCTCTCCCCTCCCTCCCCTCACCCAAAGCACCCAACATTCTGATTCTCGTATCACAACCCAGACAAAATGTCTTCATCTGTGGCAAATGGGGGAAAATCATGCATACATGTTATGACCTTTCAAAAAATATCTATTGAACATAAATCAGATTTCTGGGCATTTCCACTCTCCCTCCCTCTCCTCCTCCACCTCCTCGTCCTCCCCCTCTCCCCCCCCTCCCTCTTTCTGTGTCCATCATCTCTTCCCCCCGATGGTCAGGGTCGGCCAGGCTACCCCCCCTCCCCCCCTTCATACGGGCGTGGTGCGTCGGTTGGCGGCGTTGGCCGAGTCTTTCAGGTCCTTCTGGATGCAGTTGTGGACCTGCAGGAAGTTGTGGTCCCTCTCCGAGTTGTAGGTGGCCGTGGGCGTCTCGTGCGAGGCCTTGAGGGTGTCGCCTCCGCCTCCGCCTCCCCCTCCGCCGCTCCGGCTCAGCGTGTACATGGAGATCTCGGTGGAGGGCAGCGCCCCGAAGCCCTTGAGGCCCACGGGCGAGGCGTCGCGCGAGTGCGACGGGTCCGTGGAGCGGGAGGAGGAGCGCGAGCGGCGGCGGTAGCGGTAGCGGTAGCTGGGGATGCGGGTGATGGCCGAGCCCTGGAGGTAGTCGGCGGCGCGCGCCCCGACCCGCAGCTCCCGGTGCCGGTCGATGAACATGTGCACGGCCAGCACGCCCACCATCTCGGCCATGATGAAGGAGAGCGCGCCGAAGTAGAAGCTCCAGCCGTACGAGTAGCTGTTCTTCTTGCTGTCGCTTTTAGAGGGGTCCCCCGCGTTGGCTGATATGTAAACAATGATGCCTATGATGTTGCTGAGACCTGGTGGGGTTAAAGGGTGAAAAGGAGATCGGGAGGAAAGAACAGGGAAATTAATACACAGCACTGAGAGACCCGTTATGTAAACATTTTTCTTCAATTCAACGTGTAAGTTGGTCTCCTCAGATTCGCATTACATTGTTTGGAAACTCTCATGAAGTACTGCCATTGCAAGGCCGTTGGGACTGTGAGTATGACGAGCATCCAACGCATAAAATGAAAGTTTTTAAAACTTATGTCCGCTGCGAGGTCCTTCTCTCAAATTGCTGTGCCACTCACGATGATTCATTTGCACCAAATAACGCACTAAACACTTTTCAGCTTAAGCAACAAAGTGTCTTTGGAGGATTTGGACGTTTAAGTCAAGGACAGGAGGTGATACGGAGAAGGGGGGGATGAGTTAGCTAAACGGTTCTCTGTCCTCTCGCGCTGAAATCCACACCATTCTTTTTTTTCAGACAGCGGCGGACGCCGGGGCGGTTGGAACAGGACGGACCTGGCCCGGACCTGGAGGACCAGGCCCAGATCAGGCCCAGAATTGGACCCCCCCCCCCACCCCCTCAAGCCGAAAGGCGCTACTGAGAAGTCGTGTGTGACAGTGTAAAGCCATGATGATGGATCATTGGGAAAGTGTGTCAGGGACAACATATTTTTAGAGTTTAATCCCCAATGGGTTTCTCTTAGCCTAGCAACAGGATCAGAAGAAAAGAAATGGGAAAAAAGAGGGAGAAAAAAAAAGAACAGAGAGTTCTGTAGTGAGCGTCTTTCTGAGGGGTGTCAAGCTGTCATCCTGCCTCAGTACTGTACACTGATTCTACTGTAGTCAGACTCCTGGCTTGTGTTAATGTTTTACTATCGGAGTACCTGTCCAATAGCATTTGTAGACATACTATGGCTAACACATGACCGACTCAAAATATGCCACTTCAGCATGTTACCTGTATGATCATATCCAAATAACCACTGTACCTCTACAACACTTCTCTCTCTTTTTCTTTTCCACTCTGTCCCCCCCATCCTCTCTTTCTATCTTTCCCTCTCTCTCCTGTGGTGGGTTCTCACCTGCAGATACGAAGAGGATTCCGGCGCTGAGGATGATGTTGTGGCGGGACTTGTAGAACTCACTGGCAGCTATACACAGCCCACCCATGAAGAGCAGGATGACACTGAGGATGGGGAAGATGCTGGACGCTCGCACCGCACCTGAGGATGGGAGGACAGAGAGAGAGAGAGAGAGAGAGATGAAGGGAGGAGGAAATAGAGAAGCAATTACATGCAGTGGTTTTAGCATCTGCTCCCCTCGCTCACAGCACAGCGCAATCAACACTTTGTCAGCAGTGTAAATGTCTTCAGCCACACCATGTAATCTGTGTGTGTCTGTGTGTGTGTGTGTTTTCTGTGTGTGTGTATGTGTGTGCTTTTTGTGTGAGACTGCTCCAGTGAGGCCTTTTTTCCACAAACGTTACTCAGATACAGGGTCACATATGCCTTTTACACCTCTCCACACAGCTTATAAGAGCTGGGAAATGTGCAGTTTTTTTTAAATTTTTTTTAAACGGGGGTATTTTAATTAGTTATTGTTTAATATGCCATGCTTTATATCTGAAGTGCCATCTTCATACCTTTCAGTTCAAGGGATCCACATTCCACAAAACAGTCTCTGTACCGCCAGTCCTCATGCTATTCCCTCATTCACATGCACCCTTTTCCTTACTGCATGTTTGGAACTACTATTCAAAATAGAACATTTTTTAAAGAAGATAGCAGCATCACAGTTACCCGATTGCCTGAATCTGCCCCTTGATTCCAGAGGGTTAACTCAATATCCTGGAGTTGCTATGTATCTGATTTGAGCGAGATACAGAACACATCTTTTTTATCTCGAGTCTGAGTTGTATTTGCAGCACCAGCAGAGAGTTTCTATAACTAGCGCACTGTCTAAACCTTAAACACACCAGTAACTTGCCAATTGGCACTGACATGAAGCTTGCTTGCATGCCCATACATGTCTTTTGGCAATGCAGTTGGCAATGCTGTGCTGTGAAATCTTTATACATTCTTCCAGGGTGTTCTGGCTCGGATGGATGATCTACCTACGGCATATGGATGTAGGGACTGAAGGGTATGTTTATCAGTACATTATCACATACCATCAAAATGGATACCAAGACTAGATTCCTTTAAAAAAAACAAAACCTTATCTCCAAAACCTGGCCCATTTTTTCACTGTCGCTTTAGGTGACCGTCCTTGTCCTCCATTACCGTTCCTGACCGGTCCACAGGTGCACTTTTCCTCTCCGTACCCCTCTCTTCAGCCCTCCATTTCCTCACTCATCTAATCTCTCCCTCTCTCTCGCATGCCTTCTTGTGCTCCCTCGCTTTCTCCTGCTCCTCACTATCTGTTTAACATGCACACTCAGACTCTCATCAGGCTGCTGCTTAAATTTTCACTACTTTCACCTCATCTCCATCATACTGCGGACTCAGCAGCCCCCACCTCAGCCACCCGCACTACCCCCACCCACTTCACTCTCTCTCTCTCTTTCTACCCTTCTCTCTCTTTCTCTCTCTCTCTCTCCACACCCATCTCTCTTTTGCTCTACCCATCTCGCCCTCTCTCTCTCTACCCATTTCTATCTTTGAACCTATCTCTCTCTTTCTTTACCCATCTTTTTCTTTCTTCCCATCTCACTCTCTCTCTCCCTCTCTCTCTCCCATCTCTCTCTCTCTCTCTCCCTCTCTCTCTCTCTCTCTCTCTCCATCTCTGAAGTGCTGCTGCTGCTGATGAAGCAGAGCTGGCGGTGCTGTGTGAACTCAGCCAGGGGGGGACTTTGGCGTTCCGACGCCCCTCTGCGTGGTACCACACACAGGCACCGGCTGTAAGCACAGGACAGACAGCAGTGCAGATTGGGTGAGCTCCGCACGGAACGGGACCGCAGCAGAAAAAAATAAAAAAAAAAAAGAAAAAAAGAAGGGCAGCCCAATGCTTCCTGCCTTTCCTGGTTCCGCTCACTGATAATGCGGCTCTCTGCTTGCCAAGGTGCTCCGTTGGAGGCTTGGATGGGTTCTACAGAGCACCTGAAATAAATAATGACATCCTTGACCAAGGCTGAGCCCTGGATGGGATCTCATCCGGCCCGAAGCCGGGCCTTGTCCGGCGAGCAGTCCGCTATCTGGGCTAGAATCTTGGCTTGGGCTGCTTTGTCTGCGGAGGATGCCCCCTTTTGCTTACCGCCACGCTGCGTTTCCCAGGTTGCCCTTGCGGTGTCTTTGCAGGCAAGCACGCGTGGAGAGAGAAAAAAAAAATCGTTGCCTAATCAACGCGGGCTGCCTCCACAATTAAGCTGGACGCCGCATCGTCCGGCTGCGCTGGATTCACATTTTTTCCCCCCTCTCTCTCCCCTTGTCATGTGGCAGATGCTTCATCGAAAGGGACTTACGACCCGGCGCCGTGAAACCATACATCTCATTACCACTTGTTCCCGCGTGACCTTGGCATAGCGACTGAGCACCCGAAGATAAATATAGCCGCCATATATAGTCTCTAAGTGGCGGAGGAGTTCATATAGCGTAGAGCGCAACACTCGCCATCGCGGAAGGGGGGGCGAGAGAGCACGTGGCTCAGGCGGTCACCTATCCACCTAGCCACACAAATTAGGGCCATTAGATGACCGAGCCCGGGCATATTTATGAGTGCCATTCTCATTCTCCTCTCCTCTTTGACCTTCCCGTGAGCAGGTATGTCTCTGATGAGTTCTACGCCTAAACCGCACTATACCGTGCATCACACAGCCTTCCCTGTTTCTACCTCTCATTCTTTTTTTCTTTCTTTCGTTCTCTCTTTTTCGATCTTTCTTTCTTTCTTTCTTTAAGTCTCGTCTTAGTTCCACTTGTTTTCCTACCTGCTCCTGTGTCAATCAGGTGCAATTTTAGATTTGGGAGAAATGAAACACCCACTCTCCTCCTTTCTCCATCCCTCTCTCCGTCTCTCTTTCCATGGCGGTCTCTCTTTTCTCTTCGCCCCCATCTGCAGGGTGTTCAGTTGCAGGTGTTGAGCCATGATTAAATATTTAGGTACGCACCGGTTGATGACCCTGCCTCTGTCCCTGCCCTCTCCCCTCCTCCCCTGACCCCCCCCCCCCCCCCCCCGCCCCCCCCGCCCACAGGAGGCTGGGGCCCTTCACACTGCCAGTCACACAGCATTACCTGTGAGAGAGCCGTTGCCTCCCTCTTCTCTCACCCCCCCCCCCCCCCCCCCCCACCCGCCGAGCACCAGCCAGTCACCCACCCACCCTCTTCAATCCTCCCACCCTCTCACCAAAGGAAAAAGCGAGAGAGGGAGAGATATAAAAAGCGGACGGAGGTATCGACTGTGGACTCGCACAGAGGGCTCTGAACCGCAAAGGCTCAAGGTGACAGCGATGTTCCCGGAGGCCTCCCCGGGGAACGCGTGCTGCCGGTCTGAGCTCCTCTCTCCGAGGACGGACAGAGAGAGAGAGAGATAGAGAGAGTTAGAGTTAGAGAGAGAGAGAGTTAGAGAGAGAGAGAGAGAGAGAGAGAGAGAGTAGAGAGAGTGGGCAGGGGCATCCAGGCCTTTAAGAACCTGCACGCCGCTGCAGCTGTTGTTTTTTCGTTTTTGTTTTTATATTCCTTGTGATTTCTTCAAGTGCTCCTCGGGGTGCATTTTGTGTTGCTCAAAGTACCTATATCACTTTTGAAGTGCTAGACCTGCATACTTGCTCTGGTGTGTGTAAACCACGGCCGATCTGAAATATGCTACTTTCAGCACGCACGGTCTCTCAGCAGCAGCAGCAGCAGCAGCAGCTCTGCCATGAGCCATGTTGATGGCGTTATTACAACTGATTTATCTACGGTCTAAATAGCTATTTATAAACTTTATTAGAGCTGGCGTGAAATTAGTTCTTTACATTTCCTTGTAAAAAACACAATGGAAGCCCTCTGAGCCACAACTCCCGCCCCCCCACCACACACACACACACCATAAATCAGTTGGATGTTTGTAGCTCACACACACTTCACCACCAGTGGCGTGGGTGAGCGTAGACGCATGGATGTGCGCTGTGCATTCATATGTGCTAAAGCGCCGCGCGCTCGGTCACCATGGCGCGGTGACCTTCACAACGACCTCCCAGCAGAAGCGCAGCTCCAACCGGGGAAGAGCGTGCCAAGTCTCCCCCCGGCACTCCACACTAGCCTCCTCCTCACAGGAAAGAAAGCGAGAGAGAGAGAGAGAGAGAGAGAGAGAGAGAGAAGAGAGAGAGAGAGAGTGAGAGACACCCTGAAGGACCCCTATGCGTTTTGCACTTAGAGCAGCTACATACTACCCACTCCTGCAGTGTAGCCAAAGCACTATGCTGTCTTAATGTATGTATGAGATTCAGAGATAGCGCCTAAAGAGAGCTCTGCCAGTTGGCTGGGATTCAGGGAGAAGGCA
Organism: Sardina pilchardus; assembly: GCF_963854185.1. Classification (NCBI taxonomy): domain Eukaryota; kingdom Metazoa; phylum Chordata; class Actinopteri; order Clupeiformes; family Clupeidae; genus Sardina; species Sardina pilchardus. The sequence continues at coordinate 10,430,395 of NC_084996.1, read as the reverse complement.
TGTGTGTGCTTTTATTTATATATTTATTTATTTATCTATCAGGAGCATACTGTTTGCTGGCTGGGTTTCAAAGCGATGGAAGAGAGTATATTTTTTGAAAGTATATTTTTTGGAGCTTTTTACCTTAATTCATATAGGACAGTAGAGAGAGACAGGAAGCAAGTGGAAGAGAGAGAGATGGAGAGGGATCGGGAAATGACCGCAGGTCAAAATCGAACCTGGGTCCCCATGGGTACTCGGACCCGTGCATGGCACGAGCGCTGTAGCCTGTTGCGCCACAGCGCCCCCTGGAGGAGAGTAGTTTTTGTGGGGAGTGGATATGGGGGTTGGTGTAACAGCGCTCAGCTGTTTGGGTCGGACATGGAGAAGAGCAGAGTGAGTGTGACGAGGGTGGTGTGCGAACTCCTCACGAGCGATGCACTTCACCCAGGCCCTCCTCAGAGCCACAAGGCACCAAAGCACCAGGGAGGCCACTGTCCAGCTTCACCCCTCGTGTTTGTGTGGACAGCGATGGAGGGCACAGACGTCTGGGGGGGGGGGGGAGTCTGCTGATCGTTCACGCTCACTGAACAGGCCGACTAAAAGACTGGCTCGTGTCGTGTGGCGCAACGTAATGAAGTCCATGGAGGCCACTGATGCTGCAGACAAAAAGACAGTACTGTAACTGTACCATGTGTGAGTCATAGATGAACATACAGACCTTGAATTTCCCCTTGGGGATCAATCAATCAATCTATCTATCTATCTATCTATCTATCTATCTATCTATCTATCTATCTATCTACAGTATCTATCTATCTATCTATATATCAGACAGACAAATAGACAGACAGACAGATAGACAAACAGATAGATAGATGGACAGATACGCACCATACAATGGACAAACCAACTTTTGCTTCTATCTAAAACATCTAATTCCACTGACGGTGAGGACAAAAAGACACACTGTACTGTAACTGTACAATGTTTGAGTCATATAGATGGAAAGACAGACAGACATAAAGGCAGATAGACAGACCAACAGACAGATAAGCCATCCCGATCACACCACCATACAACGGACAAACCAACTTTTGCTTCTATCAAAAACTTCTAATTCCACTGAACTGAGCTGCTGTTTGAAACCCTCCTCCACATCGGGAGCCCCCCCCCCCCCCCCCACCCTTTGGTCAGCGTGGCATAAATGAGGCCCGCTGCCCCCGCGCTTGGCCCCCCCGCCGTCCGTCCGGGATGAAGCCTTGGCCGATCACGAGCTGTCAGTCTCGCCTTCGGAGCGCCGCGGCGCGATGACCCCCTCCAAATTAAAGCGCTGACCCCGCGCTCGCGCTAAACGCCGGGGATGGCCGGAGGTGCTCACCCCTCTCCCCCCTGGCGGAGCCGAGAGGAAGCGGGGGTGCGTGAGGGGTCACCCCCGGGCCGTACGGAGACGCCTGATTAGCGGAGAGGTCGCCGATTTGATGGTGGGTTTTTTTTTTTTACGAGGCTGGAGGTTGGCCAGCATGCGACACACCCCTTGTGGCGTCTTTCTAAGGTTACCATGATGTTCCTGCCCTGCGGTGGGCTCCTACGTTTGAATACATGTGTACGCGCGCACACATACACAAACACACACACACACACACACACACACACACACACACACACACACACACACACACACACACACACACAGAGGCACACATACAGAGATACTTACACACAAACTCACACAGACATGCATACACACATGCACACACACACACAAATTCAGACACAGACACACAGAGATACACACGCACATACACACACTGACACACATTGACACACACACACACACACAAATACATACACATTATCTCACAAATGACCTTTCTACCAACTCTCTAGAGTCCTCTTTTCCCTATTACTGTCCTTGACCAGGAATGTGTGTGTGTGAGAGGGACAGAGAGCGATTGTGCACACAAGAGTGTGTGAAAAAGAAAGCGTGAGAAGAGAAACTGTGAGAAGAACGAAGGAGGAGGAGGAGGAGGAGGAGGAGGAGGGGGGGGGGGCATTGATAAATCCCTCTGCTGTAGAAGTTGCCTTGGCAGGGAGACAGGCAGGTACAGGTGAACTCGCTGACCCTCCAGAGGGCTCTTCTTGACTCCTATTATCCCTCCCCGCACACACACACACACACACACACACACACACACACACACCTCAAACGCAGCTCGACATCGCCGCTGCAGTACACCGCAGCAACTAACCGCACACCGGTCAGCTAGCGTGACGCCATGCTTGCTTGACCAGCAACCCAGTAGCAGCACACGCACACCTCTCTATGTGTGGTTGCAATGCTCACCATCAAAAACGTTGCAGCCCCCAACAGCTTTAATGGATACATCGACTATACAGTGTGCAAGTATAGTGTTGCAAAATCCGTAATGCCACCAGGGACATCGAATCACTGTTAAACACTACAAAAAATACGAAATTCAAAATCAAACTAGACATATACTATACTGGCGCATCCATCGAGTAGCCAACACACATATTTCTTACTGACCTCTCATAAGTGCACAAAGCACACTGCATGCATTCTGTTCAACGCAAATACAACATCTGACTGCAAACCATGTATAGATTGCACCTCTAACACCTATTAGATGCACATGGTGTACAGCTATACAAATGCAATAAACATATGTGCTTTGAACCACACACCCGCACACACACACACACACACACACACACACACACACACACACACATGAAATATGAATAAAGATGAGATGGGGCCCTTATCGCTCCCCCCACCCCCGTCATTGACAGCGATGTGAAAGGAAATTAGCATTCGTCAGTAATCAGCCTCCCACAACCTTGAATGTGCTGATGCGCAGGACAGGGTCATGCTAATCAGGTGCCTCTGCTTGCGGCCGCATTGATTAAATACTACAAACGCTTATTAATCCGGCCTGCCTCACCGCCATGCTGCTGCCCCGCTCCCCAAAACACTGCTCTACCTGCACACACACACACACACACACACACTGTCTTTACCTGTCTCTTACTCTCTTATTCAATACTCTCTCTCTCTTTCACTCACACACACACACACACTCTGTCTTTACCTGTCTCTTACTCTCTTATACAATACTCTCTCTCTCTCTCTCTCACACACACACACACACACACACACTCTGTACCTGTCTCTTACTCTTGTATACAATACTCTCTTTCTCTCTCTCTCTCTGTCTCTCTCACACACACACTCTGTCTTTACCTGTCTCTCACTCTCTTATACAATCCCCCCTCTCTCTCTCTCTCTCACACACACACACACACACACACACACACACACAAACACACACCATAAAACACACAGTAGCCCATTCTCTCCATCTCTACACACAAGTACACATTTCACTTCTTACTCTCTCTCAAATCAAATAATGTCTTATTGGCACAAATGTAATGTGAATATAAACCCATTTCAGTTTGTTCTGACTCTCTCTCTGCCTCGCCTCTGCCCACACACACACAAACACACACACACACACACACACACACACACACACACACACCACATATCACATATACAATAAAATTATTTGTCAACATCACTTAAAAACATAACACAGCACACATCTCTTTTTATATTCACTTAACTGGCAGATACTGTATGTTACATTTTGCATTATCTTTGTTTAGTTGAAGCTAACCTACCAAATCTATATATCTCTATATCATCCCTATAAGATATGCAAACGACTTAATATACCTAAAATATGCTCTGGCTGCAGCGAATGAGATTAATAAACAGCGGCATCATCACCTTCTGCAGGTTTCAGTTGGTAGGAGACAATACTCTGCCATAAGCCTGGTATAAATGAGTTTCTATGTTGCTTTGATTAGTGTTTTTTGTTTTGGTAAAATGTGCCTAATGCAATTTCAAAAAACGCTATGATGCAATTAACAGCTTTTCAAAGTATCTTTTACTGACAGCAAGTTTAGGTATAATCTCCAAATCCATTCTTTCATTATTGATGGTATGAGCCACAAGCAGGCTGTGCAGTTTTCATCACTACCAACTGTGCTATCATTGGTGTTGGTGTGGAGTTACTGTATCCGGCGAGTTGAAAACCATTTCCTAACCAATTCCTAAGTGTTTGTTTTTAAACAGAGAGCGCTGTACAATA
>NC_084996.1:10411232-10421232 GCF_963854185.1 Sardina pilchardus | reverse complement strand
ACTGACTGTGTGGAGAGCTGACTGTTCTCGCGTTTCCTCATCGTGAAGTCTGAGAGAACGTCCAGACTTCTTTTCCATACGTAGGAACTGATGATGATCAGTCCTTAATATCTGTGTGGCAAAAAAGTGGTGGTAAAGGCAAGCTGTCAGAACAGTTGAATTTAGGGAAAATGGACACATTTTTTTGTCTACAGTTAGAAGATGAAGAAGAACCATCAACTTCCTTTTTTACATGAAAAAAAGAATAGAAAAAGAGTAAAAAAAAAAAAGCTTTGTGGCTTTGCTTTGGGTTAGCGGCTTAATGTAACAATGATACAGGTCTGTTGTTTGATGGGCAGTTTTGTCCGGCACAGCTTGTTTGACAATAGTTTCCGAGTGTGCTTGGGCCGGCGAAAAAAGAGCAGAAATCAATAGCGTGTGTTTACGGGGGAAAGTGCCCGTGTGTGTATCTGTGTTGGTGCTGACTTGGGGGGAGGCCTTACCTTGGAGGCCAAACCAGCGCAGACTGAGCAATCCCACAGACAGGTCTTACACACACACACACACACACACACACACACACACAAATACAGACACACACAGACCTTTTAGCATGAGCGCTAATGCCAGGAGAGAACACGGTGGCAGTGATGAACGGCCTGAGAGAGATGAGAACTGGTGGAGTGGAAAAAGAAACACAAGAGGTGGGATGGGCTGGAGGACCGGAGTTTTGAAAATGGAGCGCAAAAACTTCTAAAACAAAGATCCCAGCCCGCCTAACGGTGTTAAAGCCACGCTGGAGCAATGATGATGGAGGGGCTTTGCTCTCTCAGGACACTTGATCCAGCTCTTATGTTAGCAGTGGTGTAGTTGATCCAGCTCTTATGTTAGCAGTGGTGTAGTTGATCGAGCTCTTATGTTAGCAGTGGTGTAGTCTGCTATATACGCAGGACTACACAGTGCACCCACTTAAAAAGCATCACCATCTCAGCATACCCTCTTAAAAGAGGCAAGGATATGTATTAACATTTCACAGTATACCCACTACATTACAGCACATCCACTACAGCTAACTATACTACACTATACTATACTACTATATGTTAGTGTATGTGGATGATGTTGATGATGTTGCTGTTGTTGTTGATGATGATGATGATGACGAAGAGTGTAAGGTGTGTGTCCAGTGTACATGGGATTTGTAGATCTGTCTGCAAATCACATTGTGTAACTTCTCTAGATGTCATCCTGGGGCAGTGAAGGAATTATTTAGAAGCAGCTTCTTTGGCACCCGTTAGCTTGCAGCATGTTAGCATGGCGGGGTTACTGTAGCTCAGCTTTTTGGGTTGAGATTTCTTGCATGGTGTGTGTGTGTGTGTGTGTGTGTGTGTGTGTATGTGTGTGTATATGTGTGTGTGGGGTGGGGGGATGTCCTCATGACCTGAAAGCCAGAGGTAGTTGGACAGAAGTAGCCTAGAATATGATAGTGTTAAAATGCCTTGTCTAGCGGCATGGCAGATTTAACTTTGTGAAGTGTAATGTTAGGTGTCACATGCTCAGAACTGCTTTGCGCTTGTGTTATCAGTGTTTTTTGGTGTGTGTGTGTTCGTGTGTGTGTGTGTGTGTGTGTGTGTGTGTGTGTGTGTGTGTGTGAACATAGAGGTGCTGTTTCCACACCGATGTCATAAAGAGAAATGAGACACTCACGTAAGAAGTACTCTGAGGGATCTGCTTCGTAGTCTGTGTCCTCTGGAAAATGATCTATCTGTTTACACAATCCTTTAAAGTTTCCTGCACGGGAGAGGAGACACACAAGAAAAACAGAGTATGTGTTAGCAACGAAAGGGACACAAATCGACACACACACACACACACAAAAACGAAACAGCTTGACACCACGATTGGCAGCGCTTCAAACATGACTCCGCTTATCGACTGCGGCCAAGAGGCGACCGTTTCGGTAGGGGCTGGAGAACTATGAGATGCTTCTAGAACTGCTGGCCTTGCCTATCACTTGTGGCGTTGGTGTTGTGGCGTTGGTGTTGTGGTGGTGGTGGTGGTGGTGGTGGTGGTGGAGGAGGGGGCCCGCTGTGCGGCTCCACCGTGCCTGGGAGTGCATGCCGAGGCCAGGCTTCTCTTCTCAGGCGAGGCTGAGGCTGCTCTTTTTTGAGCGCAGGCCCAGGGCCGGGACTCGCCAGCAGCAGGTGGCGGCTTGTAAACAAGAGGAGCACAGCTGGTGAGGACCTGGAGCCGCTCCAGCGCCAGTGCAAAAAGGAAGCTCATCTCCTAATGCGTATTCACTTTGGCTGGCGCGCGCCGACGCAGCGAGCTGGAGACACTTGAACCAAGTTGCTTCTTGCACTCCACGCACACACACACACTCACACACACACACACACACACACACACACACACACACACACACACATACACGACTCTCACACACACTCACGACTCTTGCAAACACTCGCAGAGTGCATACACACACACACACACACACACTGAGTTTGCAGCCTAGCGCCAGTCACCCAAGGTCAGTGAGAGGATGTGGGCAACATGCGGATGCCAGCTTGTGCCAAGTCTGAGCTAAGGACACGTCGGCTAATGGATCAGAACCCCAATCAGCGCTGCCCAGGCACATCGGGATCCAGAGAGCTCATCTGGTCTCGGTGGTTCCCTTCCAAATCACCCAACGGTTAATTAGGCACCAAATGGGTAAAACTGACCCCGGATCAGACTCAGAGATGCTGTGTGTGGGAGGCTGTGTGTGTGTTTGATGTGTGTATAGAGCCCAGTATGGAGATACTCAGCCTGCTTGTGATTCAGGTATAGAGGACAAAAAGATAAGGCAATGTGTGTGTGTTTCTATCGTGTGTGTGTGTGTGTGTGCGCGCGCGTGCGTGCGTGTATGTGTGTGTGTGTGTGTGTGTGTGTGTGTGTGTGTGTGTGTGTGTGTGTGTGTAATTGAGTTGCAAGGAATGTCCGTGGAGTCTCACTGCGGAGGCGGGAGACTATGGGAACCCCTGTGCACACCGAGCCGCATGTAACACCCCCGCTAATCCTCAATGGGCAGGAGAAAAAGTGCTGATGTGTATTTATGTGTGCCTGTGTGTGTGTGTGTGTGTGTGTGTGTGTGTGTGTGTGTGTGTGTATGTGTGTGTGTGTGAGTGAGTGAGTGAATGCAGGTGTGTACATGTGTGGGATGTGTGTGTAGTTGTGCATGCACATTTTAGAGTGAGTGATTGTGTGTGTGTGTGTGCGTGTGTGTGTGCGTGTTTCTCTCTCTCTCTCTCTCTCTCTCTCTCTCTCCGTGTGTGTGTGTGTGTGTGTGTGTGTGTGTGTGAGAATGTCCACTCCTTTACTTCACCTTGCTCTACTCTGGCTCAAACACAGGACATTGATTTCTATCAAGGAGCACTGTGGCAATTAGTGAGTGAGAGAGATGGAGAGAGAGAGTGAGAGAGATGGAGAGAGAGAGAGAGAGAGAGAGTGAGAGAGATGGAGAGAGAGAGAGCGGGTAGGGGAGAGGGAGTGTGGGAGAGGCGCTCTTTCCAGGAAGGTGCAGAGCGGGGGAAAAAGATGAGAGGAGCGAACGAAAGCGAGTGGGAGAGAGTAGAAAACAGAGCCGCAGAGAGGAGCAGAACGAGGGAGTGAAAGAGCAGAGAGAGAGAGAGAGAGAGAGAGAGAGAGAGAGAAACAGTCCAAGAGCAGCAGAGAAAAGATGAAGAGGTGGAGGAGGCAGAGAAGAGAGGTCTTCTTGTTTATCACTAAATGAAAAGAATTCCTTCCTTTTTTCGCTGCTATCTGCTATCATGAATACGTGATATCCACATTTACACAACAAATGAAACGCATGAAGTTTTGATTTGGCATTAGAGAAAGCACCGTGGCCAAAAATAAACTTGAGAGCCTTTCACACATACTACAAAGCACATCACCACACACACACACACACACACACACACACACACACACACACACACACACACACACACACACACACACACACACACACACAGTTTTGTGTTATTGATCTGTGACTTCATACCAGGATGGCATCATTGCAAACTGATCGTATATATCAGATATCCTGCTCAGACGGATTCAGATACAAGGATTCAGAACATTGCATTAACTGATGGATTATTCACATTAATGCCAACCCCAATCAGAAAGACCTTTTTAGGCTTTGCCAATGTGCAGGGGACTAGTTTTGTACTTGTGTGTGTTTGTAGGCTTGTTTGTTTTCATGTGGTTATGCTGTTTTAGTGCCATGCAGGCAGTATCTTCTGCACGGCTTTGGTGGGATCCAGCCACTGCCGTCCACTCTCACACGCCATGATTCTCGGCCCCTGTGTCCACTGACTGACGGGCTGTGCATGGTTTTATTTTTTGTTGTGTTTTTCGGGAGCTCCCCTCCATCCAAGAGGCATCATCACCTCCACGACTCCGCCACCACCGCCGCCCACCGCCACACGTGCCAGACTGCCACGCCAACCCTCTCGCCCGCTCGCCCGCTTGCTCGCTCGCTCGCTGCAGGCGCAAATGCCTCTCTGCCACCTCGGGGGATGCTGGGTCGCTGCCAGGGCTGGAGACAGAGACCAGGGGCTGAGGCTAAGGCCACAAAACACAACCGTCCCCCTCGCCGCCCCTCCCCTCCCCGCCTCCCCTCCCCTCCCCTCACTTCACCCGCCAACCCCAAGGCCCCGCTGGGCCCGGCCCGACTCCTCGGCCCTCGTACATCACCCTCTCTCCCTCCCTGCCCTGGACGGACCTCTCTGTTTCCGCGGGGCGCCCCCTTGTCATATGCGCCAGGGCTCCGCTGATAACTGTGTCCGGCAGCCTTGGGCGTATAAATAATACAGCAGGCATTAATAAAATCGTACAATAAAACAGAAACTCTTATGAGTCTCTATCGGCGAGCGGAGCCGGAGCGGGGGGACGGATGACCCGAGCTGTCGGGGGACGAGCGTGCCTGCCCTCTGGGCATCGCCTGAGTGGACAGGAGCGGGACTTACTCAATCAACGCAGGGAGAGCAAGGGGGATGGCGAGCAGGTGAGTGTGTGTGTGTGTGTGAGACTGTGAGTGTGTGTGTGTCGACATTGAACCCCTGTCTAGCGATGTGAGTAAGAACTGTGGGCTGACCCCATGAACTCAGCGCTGTCAGGCTCACTCATAAAAAGCATAATTACACTGAACCTTTAGGAGACAGACAGTCAGAGAGAGAGAGAGAGAGAGAGAGAGAGAGAGAGAGAGAGAGAGGGAGGACAAGCAGAGGTGGGGGTCACTATGGGGGTGGGATATGAGGGCAGATTTATGACCACCCCTAGCCCATAAGGACCAGGTTATCTTAAGCATTAGGTGCCCTCACCCCTTCCTCTCTGTCTATCTCTGCCCAATTCATGCTTCTCTGTCCCATTACAGTATGTCCATATTATGCATTAGCACATTTAATTCTAGGTGTTCTCACTGACAAAACACTTAACTGGTAATCCATGAGAACAGACCGGCCCTGATCACTAATCTCTACTGGTTTCGCAAACCCCCCAACCCTTCCTTCACTTCACTTCATCTGTCTACCTCTCTACCCCCCCCCTCCCTGTTTCTCTCTCACATTTTAAATAAATGAAGAAATAAAGCTGGCTGTTTTCTCCAGCTCCCTGCTTTGGTGATATAGCTGTCTGTCACCAAGGTCACCCAGATGAAGCTGCCATATGATAGCTATCAAAGGCAAGAGCTCCAGGAGAGAGACCTATAAACTGATCTTAGAAGCCGGGGAGGCTGTGAAAATGTCAACGGGCAAAAGAATGCATACAAAAACTGTTCAGTATGAACTGTTAAAATAATGAAATCCTGTCATAAAAATGTCCTCCTCTCTCCTCTCCTCTCCTCTTCTCTCTGTACATCAGCAGGCTCCTAAATCTCCGAGAGCTGCCTGGTGAAAGGAGCACATTTTGGCCGGGGAAACTGTGATTTTTACTTTTATCGGAATCTCTGACTGTTAATGAATTTTGCTTCCGCCCAATTTCCATTCAGTGGCAAAGATTACTTAGGGATTATTAAAGATAATTGGAAGTGGTCAATTATCAAGTCCCTGCCCAATGTGTACACACACGCACACACACACTCTCTCTCTCTCTCTCTCTCTCTCTCTCACACACACACACACACACACACACACAAGCACACAGATGGACACACTCACACACAGTGTGTCCTCTAGACCCACTGGTCTGCCACCTGACCTCTCCACCATATGTTTTCTTTCCAACTCATTTCTAACTTGCATCACACTGCATTCTGATACTCTCCCAGCAATCTAATGAAGTGTGTGTGTGTGTGTGTGTGTGTGTGTGTGTGTGTGTGTGTGTGTGTTAATAGGTGTTTTTAACATTTGAATGTTATTCTTAAGTGTGTGTGCACACCTGTAATTGTGTATGAGACACATGCAGTGTTTCCAGCTTTTTCTATAACATACAGCCCCCTATAGCCCCCCCCCCCCCCCCCCCCCCCCCACACACACACACACATGCCACGCTGTGACGGATGCTGCTGGTGCTGATGATGTCATGTAGCCAGAGGCGCTGACAGATTCTCCCAGAATCCTTCAGCTCCCACGGGAGGCGGGCCCCCAGTGCGCCGAACGAGGACTGGAGCCGACCAATCGCACAGCCCCCTGTCCGAGACGGATGTGCGGAGCGGCCCGCCCACTCATAGCAACCCTCTCGAAGGTGATGTCATCCCTTTGAGCAGGAGAGATCGATGATGGATCCCACTCATTTGAAAATGGACATGGATGGGTTGTATAGAACAGAGAGGGGAAGAGGGGTTGCCTGGTGTGTGTCTGTGTGTGTGTGTGTGTGTGTGCTATAGTTGTGTGGGTGGGTATATAGTGATGATGTTTCTTGTGTATGGTTTTGTATGTGCACTTCAATCTGTTTGGAGCACATATGTTTGTCTGCGTGGGAGCACAGCCATGTGTGTAGTGTGTGTAGTATGTGTGTGTATGTGTGTAGTGTGTGTGTGTGTGTGTGTGTGTGTGTGTGTGTGTGTGTGTGTGTGCATGTGTGTCTGGGTTAGTGTGCTCACTCTGTGTACTTGAGTTAGAGAGTCGTAGGACTGCTAGGATGCCTGTGTGCGTGCGCCCATAATTACAGTACTGTGTGTGATCATGTTTCATATCGGAGAGTATATAACCCCAAAGTGTATGCGACATCCATTTAATCCCAGTCTCTGTTCATATTAATTTAATCCCAATCTCTGTTCATATCCATTTAATCCCAGTCTCTGTTCATATTCATTTAATCCCAGTCTGATTCCAGTGGGTGGAAAAGAGAAAAAAAAGAAAGAAATAAAGTTAGCAGACAGATTCCAGAGACTTGAGTGTGTGTCTCCATGGCTACGGCTGCGTGGGGTGCACTTACAGATACTCAGATAGATGGAGCTGAAGTTGGGGGCGACACTGACAGCAGAAACACTGTTTGTGTGTGTGTGTGTGCTGTGCCTGTGTGCTCAGTGTGTGTGTGTGTGTGTGTGTGTGTGTGTGTGTGTGTGTGTGTGTGTGTGTGTGTGTGTGTGTGATGGAGGTACAGAGACACCTGGCCAAGAGCAAAGCCAAGGTCAACAGAAGGTGGAGCTGCAGTATTCATCTCTCTCTCTAAACATAAGCGCACACACACACACACACACACACACACACACACACACACATACACACACAGTCACATCCCTCATACATACGCTAGTTATGTACGACCAAAACCCAGCTATAAGACTCCCAAGTCTATTCACTTGCCATTCTGTTTGTTTTGTAATTGCACAACTGCAGCTGCCATGTTAAAAAATCTCACCTTTGCTCTTTGCTCTTCCTTAAAGCCTGCAATCCATCCATCTGCACCTCCAGCCTACGCTCATAATTTAAACTGTCCGTAACGGCAGACACCAGTGGACCTGTCACGCTGTGGCCATTTATCTGATATGAGCTTCTGTGTGATGGGAAGTGGTGCTGCTGGCGGCTCGCTGGTAACCCAGATATGCAGCCCGAAGTGAAGGAAGGAGCTGCCGCTGTGCCCTGATGAAAGCCCCGCTGTTCTACAATCACGGCCGTCGCAGTAAGTCTGCAATTACAAAAAAACCCCCCCAAAAAACGCGCTCTCGGAGAGGGTGGAATTGTGGCCAGAGCAGAGGCACCAATAGCTAGCCTGTGTGTTGTGTGTGCATGTGTGCAACAAATCGTCATTAAGGGTCCGACCACTAAACGCAAGTGTGTGTGTGTGTGAGTGTGTGTGTATGCATGCGTGCGTGCGTGCACACATGCGTGTGTGTTTACTAGTACCTACGGATGGCTAAAATACCATCACACAAAGGACAAAATTCCTTCACACTGCCTACTAAAACAACATTCACATCATTCACACATCAGAGTATTCTAACACAAACGGGTGGATCCAGACTGGATCCACACAGACCCATTCTTTGCAGTGCGTCCCTTTGCAGGGGGCTGCAGGGGGCTGCAGTGAGGTCCACCCGGTGCGTGCGGCACCGTGGTTCCCAGGTTACGGTTGCCGCAGCGATGAGGATGAATGGGTGCAAGGGTTAATGTGAGGTGACGGCACGGTAACACGGGCCGTCTTAATTAACAGCGCTAGTCAGGGCAGGCACAACAGGCCTAATCGGCAGATTCATCTTCATAATCAGAGGTTATTAATCTCAATAAGGCCTACCGCACCGAGGTGGAGGCGCAACTAAGCACATCGCTGTGCTGCTGCATCTCCTTTCTGCTGCAGGTGTCGCGTGTGCGTGTGTGTGTGTGTGTCTGTGTGTCTGTGTGTGTGCGCTGGTGTATCCACGTAAGAAAGAAATAAGCTAATATGGAATAAGAATGTAACATGTGTAGCATCAATGTGTATGTGTGTGTGTGTGTGTGTGTGTGTGCGTGTGTGTGTGTGGGGTGTGTATGTGTGTGTGTGTGTGTGTGTGTTCCATGTGACGTTGCGTTCCATTCGTGTTACTGCAAGAATCCTGAGCTGCCTGTGCTGTTGTGTGGGTGATGGTGAGATGTAAAATAGACAGACACAGTGGAGTATCAGTCCACACTGTTGCTCAGTGTTATCGCCGTATTCACCATTCCATTTGTCATATTTTCCAATAGGAAGCGTTGCGGGCTTACAGCCACCAAAAACAATCCGATGCAGTGGTCTGTGAAATGTGAAGAACCTCAAAATGATGTGCACACATATAAAGAAAGGTCCTCAGAAAGACCTACTGTACAGACCACACGCCGGAAACATCCAAATACTAAGCCTCAACATGTTTACATAAAATTACCCTTCAAGAGCTAAACAATGGTCCGTCCAGTCTGACAGACTTGATCAGACGGGTTTGGTTCCTCGCGCGGCTTTATAAAGTTACCCTGATCACAATTCCCCCTGTTCCAACTCCTATTCCCCTTTACATGCAGGCCAACACATGATACCATATTCCCATCAATACCCAGATGAGCTAAGACTACAAAATGTGAGAAGGAGAAAGAGATGGAGGGGGAGAGAGAGAGATGGTGAGATTTCCCAGTATTGGAGTGAGTCACAGGTGTTTCTGGAGAGAGAGAGAGAGAGAGAGAGAGAGAGGGGCCGAGAGGGAGCGAGAAAGAGAGAGAGAGAGAGAGGGGCCGAGAGGGAGCGAGAAAAAGAGAGAGAGAGAGAGAGATAGAGAGGGTAGAGGAATGCGTCACTGCCTGCTAGTCACCCCGATCTTTGCTCACATTAAAGTCTGTTTATCTCCCTGGAGTCTGGGCTCTACTGCCAGCACTGGAGCCATGACCGACGGCGCTGAGGAATCTTTCCCCGAAGAAGAAATGAGATCTGTAAATCTGACCCTCAGAATCCATCAGGGCCAGTTTTATATACAGCATACAAACGGCCACGGCCATGAATTGGGTTGACTCATAAATACATGAACAAAAACCGGATTCTTGGAAAAGAAGGAGCTTCCAAAACATGCATGGTAAGAGCACAGTACACA
>NC_084996.1:10258732-10403732 GCF_963854185.1 Sardina pilchardus | reverse complement strand
TCTCTCTCTCTCTCTCTCTCTCTCTCTCTCTCTCTCACACACACACACACACACACACACACACCATGTGGGTGTATAAACAAACAAATTCATGGGGGTGATCAAGACAGAAAGAGAGCCTATTTCTCAATGCCACTGAACAGGAATGCAAGAGAGAGAGAGAGAGAGAGAGAGAGAGAGACTTGGAGGGAGGAATACATCCAGTATTCAGTGTAGTGCCTCTCTGCAGCTCTTTTTTTTCTCTCCTCCTTAATGTAGAAAAAAGCCAATGGTTGCAGTCTGGATGCGTCAAACCACCTCCCCTCTGCCTCTCTCTCTCTTTCTTGCGCTCTCTCTGTCCCTCTCCCTCCCTCTCCTTCTCTCTCTCTCTCTCGCTCTCCCTTTCTCTGGCAATTAGTAATTCAGAGAGTGTCCACATGTCATCTCCTGTCCTGCAGCAGCTGAGGGGGTGGGAGAGAGAGTATGTGTGAGAGAGAGAGAGAGAGAGAGAGAGCGAGCGATAGAAAGCGAGAGTGTGTATGAGAGAGCAAGAGCGAGAGCGAGAGAGAGAGAGAGAGAGAGAGAGAGAACGGAGAAGGGGAATAGGGGGATTGTGAAGGGGTGGTGAGCAAAGGAGAAGGATGAGAGGGAAGAAGGGAGGAGGGTACGGAGGGCATGAGATGTCTGATTATTCATCCGTTTCCCTCTTTTATTACATCTATGGATTTCTGTTTGCTCTCCTCCTCCTCCCCGCTCCCAGCCTTGTGGAGCCACCGCCAGGAAAGCACACGGCTCTGCGCTGTTGCATGGATCACAGCGCTCTGAGTGTGTGTGTGTGTGTGTGTGTGTGTGTGTGTGTGTGTGTGTGTGTGTGTGTGTGTGTGTGTGTGTGTGTGTGTGTGCGTGTGTGTGTGTGTGTGTGTGTGTGTGTGCGTGCATATCTCTGAGGGTGTCCATGCACAGTGATTAAATGGATGTACAGTTATGTGTGATTCAGTGTGTGTGTGTGTGTGTGTGTGTGTGTGTGTGTGTGATCACGTCCCTGCATTTGTCTCCGCTCCAGCTGTGTCACTATGTGGCAATAATTTGTGGTGGTGTTTTTTTTCACAAGAAAACTGCCCCATGGCTACCTTCAGTAACATCACTAACAACACACACACACACACACACACACACACACACACACACACACACACACACACACACACACACACACACACACACACACACACACACACACACACACACACACACACACACACACAAAAGGTGAACAAGAGTGCAAGATAGCGAGCGGGGCAATGAGGAGGCCTAAATGTTCTTGCCCTCCACTAGCTCTAAGGCATTGAGCAGCATGTGTGTAGCTACAGTATGTTTGTATATTTACATGAGCGTGTGTGTGTGTGTGTGTGTGTGGGAACAAGATAGTGAAATTTGGTCAGTTTTCTATAACGGTTTACTCTGTAATGTTTTGATGACAATAATTGAAAATGCATTATGATACTCTTTTTACTGTGTGTGTGTGCGATATACAATGTCCCGGACCCACACGGGAGGCTGTAGGGTATTGGCCAGGATTCATACAGTATAGTTTACACCACACTACGCAGTTCTTATTGCCATTTATTCGATGATGTCATTCATTGTCATCCAAGAAAGGTAGGCCTACTGTCAGACAGAACAGAAGAGCAGTCTGTTATAGATCCCTTCAATCAAAAGGGTTTGCGGTTGAAACATTCAAAACCAACACAGATACTTTGACATGAAATGCTTTTGCTCTAGCAATTCTTTACAGTAGGGATAAGAAATTAAAATGTATATGATACACACACACGCAAGCGCGCACACACACACACACACACACACACACACACACACACACACACACACACACACACACACACACACACACACACACATACTGTATACTGTATAAGTCCTGTATGCATGTATATGAAAACACTCCATTGGCAGAACTATCCATGCAGTGCAGATTTGTCATATGCACTTCTGAGCTTAGAGAACTGGCTGACCATTGGTTGTTCTGACTTTCTCCCTCCCGAGAAGTCAAGATTCACATGAGAGCAATTCATTTCAGGGACTATTCAACAGAGAGCCAATATCATATGTTTCTATTTGTTGAAAATAATGCTAGAATACTTTGAGGTGTAAAACTAGCTAGACAATGAGGAGGTTGAACTAGTTTTGATCATTTCAAATTTGATCTGAAAAAATGCACCAATGTGACTGAAAGAACTGTAATTATAAGAAGTATAATTTCCAAGAATTCTGAGATGAGAAAGAACATGTAAATTGGTTTTATGTAGCTAGCTAGATTGTTTTGGAATATTATGAACACATAATGTATATTTAGTCCATTGCCACTGAGGATGTGGTGATGGCTTTGGCGTGCAGAGCTCTGACTGGAGGTTTATAGAGAATGCATTGGATTGGATAAAAGAGCTGGACCACCATTATTTGCAAAGGGTTCCATATCCGCCTGTTCACATGGCTATTGAGTTGCATTTTCAAATGACTCCACACAGGAACCCATTTAAAATGTTGGCATCTCAGGCTCTAAAAACCCGGGGCCCAGACGCTGTGTGGATTGAAGGCCAAATCACAATGAAACATTTCCGTTTTTCGTCAAAACTCAGTTTTCGCTGTTGTCGTTGGATGACCCCTAAAGCAAGATGGCCGCCGCCCCGCATCATGGTGGGTGTGTGTATGTGTGTGTGTGTGTGTGTGTGTGTGTGTGTGTGTGTGTGGGGGGGGGGGGGTGTAGTGCTGGCCTGCCCGCCGCTTCTCTCTGCTGTCTAAGAGATTCATGTCTCGTGAAAATACACAGGGGGAGCCACTGGCTGTCCACAGCATTTCCACAACCATTAAGACAACAACAACAACAACAACAACAACAACAACACCAACAAACACAACAAAACAAATGCCCTGACTTGATATGAGTGAGAGAGAGAGAGAGAGAGAGAGAGAGAGAGAGAGAGATAGAGAATGGGACTGATAAACAGAGGGATGGAGAGTGAGAAGGAATGAGAGAGCAGGTAGTAAGAAAGATAGAGAGATGGAGAGACAAAGGGAGAGAGGCGGTGGGGGGGGGGGGCAGAAGAGCCTGGGGTGAATGTGGATGGAGGTGGCGTTGGTGGGTGTTAGTGGTGGCCCTGGATACATCAGCGCAGATGAAGATAGTGGTGCTACACGGGCGGTGGTCTGCTGCCAGCGTCAGTGGTGGTCAGCGGTAGCCTGGGGACGCAGGGCGGGGGTGGGGGGGGTGGGGGGGTGGGCGGCGGGCGGTGGGGGGGGGCTCGGGAGATAAAGCGGAGCGTGATCGCTGCCTAATTCAGCTGATTAATCGCTTTAATTACAGCCTGCCCGGCCCCGCTGCGCTGCGCGTGAAGCCCAGGCCCAGTGGTGGAGGAAGTACGCGGGGTCAGTCCTCCCCGGCGTCTCCACAGGCAGCCATGCACACAGCCCTGGGGTCAGCTGTTGGGTTAGGCCGGCCTACAGAGAGATCGAGTGGGAGTGGGGAGCGCGTGGTGACCGTAGCACCTTTTTTTCCCCTGACCAGCTGTGTGTTCATGGGGCGGGAACTTCAGTACCCACTGGATTTCATTTTGTCCACTGGCAATATCCCCGAACCTTAGATGAACGTAGGCACAACTGAAAAGATTCTGACAAAACAGAGGAAACAAGCGTCTTATTTTTCCTATGCTACCCGTATGTGGCATTTTCTATATGTCCCTAAAATTGCATACCTGCTCTATGGCATTTTTTTACGCCCAGTTCCATAGTTATAAAGTTACCCAGTAATATACAGACCACAAAACTTGTAAACTTGCATGATGTGATAGAAACCACAGCTTATGGAACTGCTGTCACAGCTGTCCTTGCCATGTATGAATTCCCCATATGGTGTGTAACATATTGCTGTAACATACTGTAGCTGTTCCACCTGTTGAGTATAGCGCTCTTACCGTAAACGCAGCCTTTATGGATCACTGCCCTTGAGACGATGACGAGGAGTGATTCAGTGATTACATATGGATAGGTAGGCTACTGCTCCAACACACCTGGCCTCCCGTCATACAGCAGAGCAGAGATTAGAATCAAAGCTTGGCGGATTAGTCATGCTTGGATTCTGACAGCCTCTCCACTTGATGTGAAAATCAGCTATTGTTGCTATTCCAGGCGGTGCTGTGTTGAGTGGTCTGCACATCTGTATGTGTGTGTGTGTGTGTGTGTGTGTGTGTGCGTGTGTGGGGGTGCTTGTGTGCGCGTGTGTGTGTGCGTGCATGCACAGTATGTGTGTGAGTGAGAGAGAAAGACATGCTAGTGTACTGTAGGCATGTTTCTTTGCACATTTTTGCTCTGTGTAACTGAACTGTGTATTCATGTGCTTTGTTTTACATTATGTGTGTGTGTGTATGTGTGTGTGTGTGTGTGTGTGTGTGTGTGTGTGTGTGTGTGTGTGAGAGAGAGTTAGTGTGAGTTTCTCTTCCTGTGTGTGTGTGTGTGTGTGTGTGTGTGTGTGTATCTGACAGTACAACACACGGCACAGTGAGGATGAGAGGCTCCCTGTCCTGGAAAGCGATCTGAGAGAGCAAAGGGAAGCCACACGGCTCTCCATTAAAAATTCATCCTGCTCCTCATTCCTCTCCGAGAGGCACAGGCACAGGCCAACACAGACACACAAATGCCTAACCCCCCCACCCTACCCCAAACTCTCTTTCTCCCCCAAATTCACAAATTCAAACTCAAATTGTTTATCAGCATGACTGTTTGGGTACAGTCCCTCTCTCTCTCTCTCTCTCTCTCTCTCTCTCTCGCTCAAATTTTAAAAAAATATTAGCTTGACTGTCTTTCTCTCTCTACACACACACACACTCACACAGACACAGACACACACACAGATTTAGATTGTCAAACAAAATGTCTGTATAAAACATTACCGTCTCTTATAGCAAACTATACTATATTGTACTCCACTATATTGCGCCGTACTATGCATTATGTTATATCATATTGTATTGTGTTGTATTGTATTATATTATATTGAGACATTAATTGTTCACATGACCATAAAGATTTCAGTCTTTTTACGTCTGATGCCTCCACTCTCTTTCTATCTCTCTCACACACACACACACACGCACACACACACACACACGCACACACACACACGCACACACACACACACACACACACACACACACACACACACACCCACACACACACACACACACACACACACACACACACACACACACACACACACACACACACCACACACACACACAGTTCCAGGTGCGGGCGGAGAAGGAGACAGATTGAAGGGAGCGCTACTCTGACTGTGCAGGATGAGGCCCACGCCCCCTGGGTCACTGGTGCGCACAGGCGGGTCACAGCCTTCTCCCCAGCGATCAGCACGCTGACATGAGAGCTGCCGGAGCTGCATGTGATTATGTGGCTCAGTGTGATGTGTGTGCTGCAACCTCTAGACAGCTAGAGAGGAGTTTGGGGGTGCGACATGTAAATCTCTCTCTCTCTCTCTCTCTTTTTCCCCTTCATCCCCCTCTCTCTTTCTTCCTCTCTCTCTTTCTTCATCCCTCTCTCTCTCTCTCTCTCACACACACACACACACACACACACACTTGCATAAGACTATTAGACACACACATTGACATTCCATTCCATCATCATCTGGAGACAGCTTCAGCAACTTTTCTGGCGTTAAGATTTTAAGCTGTGATTTAAGATGGTGAGAGAAAAGGACAGGATGTGACTTCATGGATATGCTGGGTTTTGTTGTTGTTTTGTCATCAACCCAAAATAATTGACTGTCAACTGTCACTCCTCCTACGTCACAAGAGCGGTTGACAATGATAGTTTGGCGCCGATATCTTAGCAGCGTTGCACGGGCACAACTGCTTCCACGCTCCAGCTAACAATCTCTCTCTCTCTCTCTCTATCTCTCTTCCCCCTATACTCTCTTTCTCTCACGTCTTGCAGAAAAATGTCTCGAGTTCCCTCGGCTTTCGCGCCTGTGAATGCCACCCAGCCCTCGACGGCGGCGGTGGTTGCAGCCCCACGCTAGCCAGCTAGCCAGCCAGCCAGTCAGCCAGCCTGCCAGCCGGCTGTTTACCCAACAGCACCATTTGCTGTGGCTGGGGGCCGCGCCAGTGCCAGGGCGGCGGCTGTAAACACTGCCATCTGAGCCGCCCCGCTGAGGCTGCACTCTGGAGGGGCTGCTCTGCTCTGCTCTGCTCTGCTCCGTGCTGTCTATCCCCTCGGGGCCACCGTACCGCACTGACACACGGCCACCAAAGGCCCCAGCAGATGTCCCAGCCAGGCTCTTACAGCAGTGCCCTTCATGCGGCAAAGTCCTAACCATGTCTTTTTCTTGAAACCCCCCCACCCCCACCCCCAACCTTTACGCATGATATGTGATGAACTCAACTGAAACATGCTTACAAGGGAACTAAAGTGAGTCAAACAGGAAGAAGGTCTGCACATTGCATAGGTCCAAAATAAAAAAAAAGAAATATTATTTTCAGTTTTCTTCATAAGACAATGTTTCGATCTCCAGGATCTTGGACCTGACATATTTGAGTGTGTGTGCGTACTGTACACACTTGACCCTTCCTCTACGTGTGTGTGTAGAAGGCAGCTGGCTACAGTTGGTGGGCTCATTTGCCCTCATGGCTCCTGCCAACCTGCATCTAAGTCCATGTGCCAAGTCATTTCTGCTGATTCCTGAATGACACAAAGCGAGAAAAAGAAAAAAGAAGAAGAAGAAAAGAAAACCCCATACTGCCGGAAATGACTTAAAAGGACGCCTTTATTCCACACCAGCTGCTTCCCAATTCATAAGACGGGGGGTTGGGGGGGGGGGGGGGGGGGGCGGTGGGGTGCTACGTCGTCAGCCAAAAACTTTTTAGGTTCCGTCAGCATGCCCTGTGTGTTTGGCTACTCCACCAATCAGATTCCCTGTGTTCCATGAACACTCAAGAGGAGGGAGCAAGAGAGAGAGAGAGAGAGAGAGAGAGGGAGAGGGAGAGAGAGAGAGAGAGAGAGAGACGTCTCCTCGCGCTAGTCAGTTTGACAGGCCCCGGGTGAAGCTCAAGAGACTGATTATCAGCAGAAAGGGAAGCGGTTAGCAGCCGACTGCAGCTCCTCCTCGGCGCGGGGGCCGATCAATACACCTGGAACTCGTACGCCATCTCCAGCTCTGACTAATCGCACAGACTCAGTTACGGTGGACCTCAGCGCTCGGGGGCTCCGAGCAGGGCCACAGGTAAAATGAAATAACGCATGACCCCGAGAGAAAAAGGATTTCCAATGAATTTAACTTTTCTCTCTAACTCAATGTGCCCTGGCTGGCTTCACACAGACATTTATGTTATTATGCTATGTGTAATGCTCCTTTGTCATTTTATTGCAGTGTGGTCTGCAAAGTGACACACACGGACACACACACAGACACACAGACACACACACACACAAACACACTCAATCGTACCGTCTGTGCTGCGTATTGCCCTTTATCTGGACTCCGAGTCTTCCCTCGACCCCCCATCATCCTGGAGTGCTGTGCCCTGGCCTGTAGCCCTGCCTCCCCCCTCCTCCCCTCCCTCTCCCCCTGCCCTCCGCTGCCCACGCGCACACTAGCTCCAACTCAGGGACATACTTGGCCGACTCCTCTCCTCTCCGCTGCTCTCCTGTCCTCTCCAGCCCTCCCCTCCCCTCCAGCCCTTCCCCTCTCTCTCTCCTCCTCCTCCTCTCCTCCCTCGTCCCTGGATCGGGCAGCCTGCCTGTCAGCACCTCGCCAGCTAGGCGCTAAGTGGGATCTGCAGAGGTGGAAACATCTCAGTCTCTTTCTCTCTCCCTCTCTTTCTCTCTCTCTCGGTCTCTCTTTCTCTCTCTCGCCTGCGCTGCAGTCCCGCTCCACTGCCGCCACGCTCGGCCAGCCCGCTCGACTGGACGGCGTCAGAGGCCAGTCTGGAAGTCGTTTGTGTGTGTGTGTGTGTGTGTGTGTGTGTGTGTGTGCATGTGTGAGTGTGTGTGTGTGAGAGAGAGAGAAAGAGAGGCTTAGAGTGAGAGTGAGAGCAACCAGATTGAGGCACCCGCTCTTTTCTCCACTGTTACTCTCCAATAGCTCAACTCATACCTGGACCATCTTTGCAGAACTCCGCAGAGTTAAGACCGCCAAAAGACCCTCCCTGCCCACCACCTCCCCCCACCCCCCGCCCCCCTCTCTCTCTCTCCCTGGCCGCCCCCTGCTCCTGAGTTGATGCATTATGTTTGGGTCCCTCTCTGACACAAAGCTAATGCACAGTAATGGATTGCAAATGAACTGCGCCAAGGACACCGGCGATTCATCACCCAACCAGATGCTGCAGATTCCCCCAGCTACTGAGAGAGGGAAGGAGGGAGGGAGGGAGTAGCGGTGCTCGCGCTCGCTTTTAAAACGAATGGATTGGCTACAGAGCTAATTGGTATTCATTTGAGGGGTCTCCCTGGGCGCTTGTGCCCTTTCAAAATGGACGGTGCCAGGGCAACAAACACTCACACCAGCCCAGTCCAGAAGCCACTCCTGTGTTCTTAACAGTGCTCTTGCATCCGAGAACAACTCCATCAGACCACAAATATTGTGGTTCAGCATCGCCCACACACAACTGCGTATACTTGTAAACTGAGGATAAAACGCGTCGTTTTATAGGGCTGACCAGAGCGTGCTTGGAGGGTCATAAGGGGGAAGCAGTAGTGCGCACAGTGGTGTTGGGCTATGGGCCTAAACGGGGATATTTCAGCCTTGGCCCTGAATTGTGCTTTAATAAGAGCTCTATTTATCATAATTGCATTCGTTGTAATTGCATGTAGTTGCCGGCGCTAAGGTCCGCGCTATTTACGTCGACGCCGCGAGTGGGCTTAACAAAGCACGCAGCGGGACCGCTGTGAAAAGTAGCAATTGCGGCGGCGGCCTCCCTACGTGCGGTGCGGTTGCGTAATTACGGAGAAGTAGGGAGCTCCTAATGTGTCGGACGCCAGTCGCCGTTGCCCGCTTTAGTGTGAGGCACAGCGGCGCGGAGATGCGTGTCGTGTGTTGTAAACATGAAGTGGGCAGAGGCGGAGCCCGCGTCCGCGGGGAAGAAGCCCTGCTTCATGGTTCTGTGGTTGTAGTAGAGAGTAGTAGTGAGTGTGAGTGTGAGTGTGAGTGTGAGTGTGAGTGTGTGTGAGTGTGAGTGTGAGTGTGAGTGTGTGTGTGTGTGTGTGTGTGTGTGAGTGTGTGTGTGTGTGTGTGTGTGAGTGTGTGTGTGTGTGTGTGTGTGTGTGTGTGTGTAATGGCCTATGATCCCTTTGTTTCTCCTGAGGTGAGATTAGAATGCAGACTTTACCTGTGCTGTACCCTCCTCCACCCACCAGTCTCTCATTAAATGCCAATGATGCACCTGACCGTCTCTCTGGACAAATAAAGGAAAGTGGCTGGCACACACACACACACACACACACACACACACACACACAAACACAGCAGTGTGCTCCGATTGGCAATGGGAAATCATAATGTATCCAAAAAATGCTTTTACTTTTAAGTTTACTTGGATAAGGCAGATATTCCACACTAGCCTGGTTAGAACACAGACCTTCTCAATTGTAACTGAGAGTGGGTCTGGAAAAAGTCCATTGACTTACAACTTCCAGCAGGGGCATAACTAGCAGTGAAATTAAACTTAAATGGGTCTATTAAGGTCTTATCAAATTGTTTCAGAAGTGTATAATCTTGTAAATGAAAGCTTTAAATGCAGCTGTTTACGCAAAAAGAAATGCATATCCATGCCAGATTAGTGATTGTATTTGAATACCTGTGTTGTAGGGACATTGGAAATGGGCTTCAATGGCCTCTTGGCCAGACTGACCTGCAGAGAACATCTCACATTTGCCAAAGGTTCCTACGGGTATTCGTAGGCTAATTCCACACTGCCCTATGAAATCACAGATCATTGCACTTTTGTGCTTGCTTGTCTTCCACCTTAATCTGTTAACTGAATAAGACATGAACAAAACTACCTACAAGTACTACCTTTTCAGCCCCACTAACTTAAAGAACTGTTTTTGGATGTGACCGCTTTCTGTGGAGAACTGATAAATACAATTGGAAATGAAAGGTAACAGGGCTTTTATCTAGGCTTTCCTGCTGCCTTTACTGGGCACCATTCATGTGCCATTCCTTACAGTACATCTCAGACAGATCTCTCAGGACTCGTCAACAGCATATGGTGCCTTATCACAAGATAACTCAGTTTACTGTAATTCAATACACCCTGGGTCCTCTGGGCTCTTGCTGCAAACTTTTCAATCACTTGTTGTCCTGAGCTTAACTATGGTAGGCCTATGCCAGTGGAAGTTCATTATGGCAGAGTATTTTGTTAAATTTTGTTTAGTTGACCCTAAGGTTTGGGCTAGCTAATTAGCGGGCACTATTTTTTTGTTGAATGAAAGGATAACTGTTAACTGCTTGTGCTGCTGAAAGAAAAGATGTCCTTATGTAGTGGTATGGTATCAGATGGATAAAGCCAAGTTTTGTCCTTGAAAAATACCTCCCTGTCAAAGCTGAGACATCTATGAGGGAGTACTGCAATTCATTTAGCCATAGTTCTGTGGAATTAAACTTCACTCTTCTGGGTGCATTGAGAAATATGATGGCCTAAACCAGGCCCAGCACCACAACAAGGAGAGAGAGAGAGCTGTATTTTCTGTCCCCCTTCCCGGCACAGGTTTTATGTACCATATAGAAAAATAGCAAAAACATAAAAAATATTGGCCAAGATACAAGTGTCCTAGAGATGACCATAAGTTTCTACCCATCATGTTCTCCAATGACTCTGACACTGCAGTCTATTATTTAGTTTATTTTAATTTTGGTAGTCAAGTCAAGTCAAGTCATTTTTATTTGTATAGCACATTTAACATACACAGAGTGCAACCCAAAGCGCTTTCATCCTGTCATTCCTGTGTGGTTAGAATCATTCATGCATTTTATTATTTAGTTTCCTGTGGACCTCTCAGTTTTCTGAGTGCTCAAATTCCCTTAAACTGTGCAAGGACATTCAGGTTTAATCCTGGATTC
This sequence comes from Sardina pilchardus, assembly GCF_963854185.1. Classification (NCBI taxonomy): domain Eukaryota; kingdom Metazoa; phylum Chordata; class Actinopteri; order Clupeiformes; family Clupeidae; genus Sardina; species Sardina pilchardus. Next base: position 10,392,610 of record NC_084996.1, on the reverse strand, counting down.
ACTGCTGTGAAATACATGTATTTGGTTTTAAATGTACACTATGGTAGATTTTCACCTTAATATAACCTCTATGAAACCAATTCTATGGTAAAAGAACTTTAAGCATAACCATTCAGCATAGCCATAGCGAGTCGCTAACAAGAGAACCAGCAATTCAGCTTCTAGAATTTTCGACCCAAAGACATGTCGCGAGAATCGCGAAACATTATCTTGTCAGAAGATATAGCTCTTTGGAGATGAATTTTGCCTGTTGTTAGTCCTTTGCCTCCATAACAAAAGCATTTCCATTGTGCACAGGGGCAACAAGTCACGAGAAGCAGGCTATTTACAACGGCAAAGTAAAATATAAATATATTTTGACTGCACTGGGAGCGCTAGAGTCGTCAAAAATAGCTGAAACTGCATAGTATATATCCTATCAAAGGAGGTTTGTGTTGTTAGCTATTTCATGTTTCAGAGATGTCACATAGGATGTGACCTGATCTGGCAGTCTCCATGATATTGAAAAGGTAAAGTAGACATTGTTTGCACTCAAAATGAGTCAAAATCATAGATACAGAAAGATACCCATTAATGCAGCTTTTTGATTGTCATTGATAGAGACACAAAGATAGCGGCCTTTATCAGTGGCTGTACCAAACAGTCCTCTCTACAGTACAATATGCTTGAGATGTGAAGACGTGCTGAAATAAAGTAATATTCATTTTATGACTGCCCTACAATATCCAGTTCTTAAAGGGAGCCACTACTGATAATGAGTGAAGACATGTTTGAGGTGTGAGAACATCTGGAAATGTGTTTCGGTGTGGTGTTGGAAACCGAGGAAAGTGAAACAATGTCCTTAAAGTCTCACAAAATGATGTTGCCATCCAGTGCAAAACAAGTGGCAGTTGAGCACAAACAGTCTCTGTGTGCAGTGCACCTGCCTGTCTCCAAATGATGTGCTAGACGTTGAACGTGAAGGTGAAAACAAGATCTGGTTTCTGTTCAGGAGCACATTATAAGCCTTATTCCTTATTAGTTTGGATTACCGACAGAACATATCCGACATATTTTTATTATACAATATATAGATGGATGTTTTATGGCCTCATTTTTGGCTGGTGAGCTACTGTACTGTGCGTGCCCCTCTTAGTCTTTCATGGCCATCTAGAGCCTGCTAAACCTAGCCATTGTGTTACGGTGTACAGTAGGCTACTTGCCAGTTATTTAAACATGATCCTCCTGAGGACATTCGACGATGATGTTTTACATATAAATGAAGAACACTACATTTGTTGTTAATTCTACATTTTCTTAGTCATTTTAATGGTAGAGAGTTATTCCACCATCTTTGTAGCTTTGCTCCATCCTCAGTGCCATAGAAATAGTGCAGCACCGTGCAACAGTGCACATCTCACAGTCCTTTTTGTATTATTGGAAATAACCAGAAATGATGGCAGCAATGAAACCGGTATGCTTTGAGGTCTAATGTCAATGACTCCAGAAGGTGTCATGATCTAGGTGTTAGTCGCAGTGTGCGAGACAGACAGAGAGAGAGAGAGAAAGAGGGAGAGAGGGAGGGAGAGAGAGAGAAGCCAATAAAGGCTGAAATGATCAGCTGTCCTACGCAGCAGGAGGAATGAAAACCTGAATGAAATGAAGGCCCATACATCACTTCCACATCACATCACATCACATGATTACAGTGAGCTGGTGCGATGGTGGAACATTGTCACACCTCTGGTATTTTCACTGTGCCCTGCGTTGAACCAGAATCTGCATAGAGATCATTCTCTACCACGTTCTTAAATGAGAAATCCACCATGTTCATGACCCCCCAATGTTCATGCCCCCAGAGTGTAGCGCTGTAGCTATACCTGTCTGCTTTAGCTGTCGGCTGCCGCAACTTGAGCTACAGTACAGTAGATAAAACCACTTGTTTTTGGTGGGGTAACCGTTTTCGTACCGGCAGTACTCGGAGAAACGGAGATCTGTGTGAAACAGCGCTGGATTGCTCCTTTAATGCCCCAAGTCTGAAGCTTTGCCATCGGGAAATGGGATAGTGCCTGCTGTGTCACATTCAGAGTCACAGTATCTTTCCTGGTGGTATGAGTAAGTTAATACTCTGATTCTACATACCAGAACGCACACATAGACTCATGCCACACACACACACATACTTGTCATGTCTGCATATGGGGACAGATGACAGTTGCCTCAGCAGTGACATCTTGCCTCCATGCTGCTGGCAGTAGGGGTATCGGCTGTGTGAGGTCTCCTGCTGTAATGGCTGACAAAGGAGGCCCCCGCTGGGCGCGGGCGGGCGGTGATCGCCGAGGCCGGTCGGCGCGGCGCAGCGATCCATGTCTGAGATGGCCTGAGTTGATGTGATTGGGATAATGCTCCCCTCATGCTAACTCTGTAATCTGCGCCATGCAGCTGTGTGTACAGTGTGGAGTGTGTGTTAATGCGGCGTAATGCCACTCTCGACACTGGTCATTAGCCGGCTTTGCCCTGTGCCAGGCGGGTAAGCCTTATCTGATCGCTCCATGACAGTAATCCTGCGTCTCTCCAGCCATGGCACTGCCAAAAGTCACAGAGAGTCTCCCTGTCTATCTCTGTGTGTGTGTGTGTGTGTGTCTCTCTCTGACACACATACACTTATCAGATGTGTGTGTGTGTTTTTTTGAGGGGGGGGGGGGGCTATATGTGTGTTAAGTCTCAACCAACTAGGTGGTTGCACCAAATCTTGGGACAGACACACACACACATTGACAGACACAGAATTGGTTGCTCAGACTTGAGTAAATGAGATGATAGATACACGGCAGTTTATGTTGCCTCTCAACAAAGGTTCCCAGAATATCTGCTCTGGTTCCTCAGTGTGTGTGTGTGCGTGTGTGTATGTATGTGTGTCTGTGTCTCTGTGTGTGTGTGTGTGTGTGTGTGTGTGTGTGTGTGTGTGTGTGTGTGTGTGTGTGTGCGTGTGTGAGAGAGGTGAGAGAACACACAGCTGGATGCCCCTTCTGGGATGATCATACCCTTGGCATGGAGAGGAGCCCAGGTGTCTCAAACACCTCTCGCGGCTCAGCCTTCTCTACCCACACTAGACTAAATGGGCTGCTTGAGCTCAGTAGTTAGCGCTAGGTGCTAACAACATCAAGATCACGGATGCTTTCCCACAAGGAACACGTCTCCTCATGTGTACATTTACAAGTGTTCCTACTCATGTTCTCCACTGTACCTGTGCTTTGGATGGAGGAGCTTGATAAATGTCTCTCACTCTAAATCCCTTTCTGTTGCTTCTCCCCCGAGTCAAACTCCTTGTTTGTTTACGCAAAACCTGGCCGATAAAGCTGATTCTGATTCTGTGTCATTGTATTTCGCCCTTTCTTTCACTGCTGTGTAAAAGTCACAGGAGGCAAGTTCTGTGTCTCTACCATTCAACTGCACACATGGTCTGAGATCAACCCAATATCTGCTCAGGCTAGGAGGTACACTGCGCTCCAGAGTATCTGTGCCCCCCAAACACACACACACACACACACACACACACACACACCCACACAGATGCAGAACATCACGTCTCTGGGACAAGGAACAGAAAAAAATACTATCAACCGCCCCACCCACCCCTCCACCAAACGTAACTACCCCTCCTTTGTCATAGCCGTCTGGCCTCCTCCGCAGTGGATCCTCTCCCCCCTGTTAGCCGTCGCGTAGCTCTGGCTCTTCTGCCTAATGGAGATTAATCGAGGAGATTAGCCCGAGAATTCCACCGCAACTCCGCCGCCACTACACCTGCCCGCGAGTCGCTATGGCAATGGCGATGCTTCCCAGGCAGGATGGACCACCAGCCCCTGGGGCCTGATCCATCACTCTGACGTGCGAGTGTGTGTGTGTGTGTGTGTGTGTGTGTGTGTGTGTGTGAGAAAGCGAGTGTATGAGATTGTGTTGGTGTGTAAGTGTGTGTGTATGCAAGTAAGTGTGTTTGTGTGAGATTCGTGTAGGTGTGTGTGCCAGCGTGTGTGTCTGTAAGTGTGTAAGCAAAAAGGAGAGCGAAGAAAAAAGCCTAAGAGGAAGAAAGCGAGAGAAGAGAAAAAAGTGAGAGAGAGAGAGAGAAAGAGAGAGAGAGGGAGAGAGAGAGAGAGAGAAAATCGCTGTTCATGCAGTACTGCACCAGCTGTAATTTAAAGCGTGGCAGGGCTACATGGACCTGCGTCACGCATGCGGGGTTCCCATCCGCGACTCTGCTCCTCTCCGCTCCAAGGCAGAGAGAGGGCCTCTGGAGCAGCTTGATTGACACTTCCCTGTCCTCAGCACTCACATGGCACTCGGCCACACTTGTGTCCTCTTCCTCTTCCTCTTCCTCCAGGAAGGAGGACCACACATGGAGATGGGGCTGTATCGCATTCCCTCAGCTTAAGGTCTGGGATGCTGATTCTTTAGCACGCCATACAAATCCAGTGGAAACATGATTCTGCTGTTAGTATACTGTAGTTCTGCTGTATAGTATACTGTAGTTCTGCAGTTGATAGTTTTCATTCATGATCATCCTGAAGTTTATGAGATAGTGCTCCATAATTTACAAGCTTAGCTCATATCAGACATAAAAACATTCTTGAAGTTAACTTAAGAACATCAGAAATGTTACAGCCAAATCTCTGTGCTTCCCCTATTCAAAGCCTTGTGTTATTCTCAAATTCCGAGATGTAGAAATATGCCGCTTTCATCAAAGAGTGATTTCAATTCCTCCTCCCTTTGGGGTAAATGTTTCAACTGTCAAAGTAAAGGCAGCAAATAGAGCTATGGCTTGGCTTCTCAAAGCCAACTGTATGGTCACACAAATTAAAGCCATGGTGAAGTGGCAGCTGTGAAAAGGCTGTGAATGATATTTACAGTATGGCCCAGTGCAAAGTGCTCAAAACAAGTGTAAATCTCCATAATCAATACGTTCAGTATTTTATAGAGCCATCAGAGTGCAGCTCTCCGTTATGCCTCTGTGGAATGGAGAAACTAAACATAGAAACTATGTTTTGAACTATGTTTTCACTTTAAGAGCAAACTTTCTGTTTCATTTTTTAATAGCCGAATCCATTCATCTATGTGTGGCTGTGGACATGCGTGAGTGTCTGTTTCCCTGTGTGTGTGTGTGTGTGTGTATGTGTGTGTGTCTTTTTTTTTTTTAAAAATCAACGCTATTGTTTTGCTCACCATAATATTAGAGTCCTGCTCTGTTGTAAATACTCGAATCTGGCCACTTGTTGCAAGACTAATCTTCTCTGACCTTTGATTACATTCACTAGGCAGCCTTTAGAGTCTCCATGTTTTGTGCAACATTTAGCACAGGCCTGACCATATAAAGCTTCGACTGTGCCCAGCTAAGGATCTCTCAGTTCTGTCTGAGATACACAAGTGTGTCTTTGATGTCTCCCTGCAGGATCTGAAAAACCACAGTGTCTCAACTTCACGCCACCAATTAACTACACCATTTCATGTGGAGTGCCATCCACTCCCTTTCAACAGTGCACATCCTGTCCACTAACCTGCCCCCCCCTCCACTCCCCCCCCCCTTCCCTAGTTTTCCAACAGTTAATATTCCTGTATAAATTGTGCTAATTATCCATGAATTAATAAGCTGCTCTTGCATTTTTTAAAAGCCCAATTTCCACAGCAGGAAGTCGTTTGAGCCGGTATTCAAATGAGCTTGACCCCAATGTGTAAGCGCAATAGCGCAGGTTTCTTTGCAGTGGGCCTTCATCTTAACTCAGAGGTGAACCACACTTGCATGTAATTCACACTAAGATACTGGCTACCACCTACTCAAATGCGAGCAAACACACACACAAACACACACACACACACACACATTCAAACATACGCAACGTGTGTGTGTAACCACTTAAGGCACTGTGCTTTAATTGGCACATTACTGTTGTGTCTGTCAACGAGATAATACCAGTCAGGGAGCCAGACACAGCTGAGATGCAATCATTCAAAATTACCCACTAGTCAGGAACCACAGCTGGGGTTAAGTGGTTCTGGACCCCAGCCGAGTCTAACTCCGGTGAAAAATGAAAAACTTGCGTATATAGTCCTCTCTATTCTCATCTTACATCACACTGTAGCTCTGCGTAAGACACCTTGAAGTCTGAAACCTCCAACAGCTGAGCAATTGAAACTCACTTGATCAAAACAACATTTCTGAATAATTTGGAGACTGTTAGATTGCTGAAGCATTAGTGTGTGTAACAGTGTGTTTGTTTGTGTGTGTGTGTGTGTGTGTGTATGTGGTGTCTGTGTGTTTTTTGGAGATTTCCAATCCAGGTTTGAGCCGTCTGCTGAGGTAAACATATGCCCATGTCAAACGGCGCAAGGACTTGAAAGCCCCGCAGTTAGGCCATGGGCAGATCAGAACGGCCCTCGGTGACCCTGGAGCAGATGTGGCATCCTCCCAGCCTCACAGATGTGGCACAGGCCACCCTCTTAGGCCAGACCTCCGCGGAGGAGCCAACAAGGTCAAACCAACATGAACACACACACACACGGGCGTAAATGTTGGGCTGCTAGATACTTTCATCTCACAGACGTCAAAGCAAAAGTCAGACGTGTTTGAACATCTTCGCCATTCATCTAATATAGAGATGTTGGACATCATTGTGCAATTCACTTTGTGTCACAGAAGCTTGTTAATTTGGCTTCATTTTGTTAAGCACATACTTCAGAGTACACTTTAGAGGACAAAATGAGACACTTGGTAGAGAATGAGTGAGTGATTTTGTGGGTGCGGTGTGGGACGTGTCTTTTGGATATAACCCTTGAGACGCTGGCAGAAGGAGATATGGGATTTTTTTTACGACCCTGTCAAGGTCATGGGGAGGGCCACAGTCTACAGACACCACCTCCACTTCCATATGACAGCAAACTATAACCGTTCATCATGTGTCAGATCATCTTTTGGAGTCGCTGAAAATAATATACAGTATTTCATACAGCCTGTATGAGTTCACGTGAGAGAGAGAGAGAGAGAGAGAGAGAGAGAGAGAGAGAGAGAGAGAGAGAGAGAGAGAGAGAGAGGGGAAGCTGGAAGTGTTTTACAATTGGAATGGGATTTTAAAAAAGTCAAATGGTTAACTGTTGGTATAGTGAACGGGCTGATATAGTGAACTTAAAAGATGTCACCCTCTTGCTCAAAATCCTGACAAACGAGTGATTTGGGTCAACATTTCTTTGAGTTCAGAGCAGCAGCACCCTAAATGGACAACTCAAGCAAAATGAAGAGACAGAAACTACTAGAGCTACTACAATAGTGTTGGAGTGAATTTGATCTGATCGGAAACAGGAGGCCTGTTGTAAGGGTGCCATGAAGTCTGTGGCTCGCTGATCAGACAGAAATGCTTTAGAATGGGAGTTTTGGGGATTCTGCTCTGCTGTCGCTGTCCATGGTGCTACTGGAGCCATGTCCTTACAATCTTACCTCTTGGCCGCATAAGACACACCATGAGGAAGAGACTAAGGAAGAGACTAATCTAAGAATTTGTTTCTGTCAACACGTGAACATATGTGAGGTGAGGAGGGGGGGGGGGTCTGTCTTGAAAGAAAGAACGTGAGTGGGCGTTCCAGCGGGCACCAAGAAAGGGGACACCAAACTAGCATGACTTACCTTCCAAGCAACACGTCCTCCACAAGCCAGAGTGGGTCATCACCTCCTCGTTCTTCTTACTGGTCTCATTCTCGCTGACCGATTTGACTTTGCACACGCCGCGCGAGTAGAGCCAGTAGTCCGTGCCCACCGCGATGGTCATGAGACTGAAGGCGGCGAATGCACCGACAGTGGTCAATAGCATCTGAACTCCGCGGTCAAACACGCCCATGTTGCCGCATTCCATGAAAGGGGGACCCCCTTTCCTTTTGATGTATAGGAAGTAAATATTTGAAAATTTACGGGACCAAACCAAACTAAAAAAATGGGATATATTTGATCGAAAGGAGGGGGAAGGGGGAGGATGCGGTAGGAACCTTATGGTTGCGTTTGGGTGAGAACCAAGCAAGAGAGAAATTGGTCAACGTTTCAGGGTGGTTGGGAAGCGAGGCGGCGTTATTTCGTCTCCCTGCTCGTCTTATATAATTCTATTCCTACCAAGAAGAAATATAGCCACTTGAATATAGCCTAACGAGGCTAAAAATCTACAGCTGCTTTTTCCTGCAGCTACAACTTACACCTACGCTCGAGCTGTAGAGCTAGCAATTAGATTATTTATATTATTTGTATATAACGTGTAATTACTTAGGCCTTAAATAATGTAGAGGATATATCATAAAAATGAATAGGCAAATCGATATATTCTATCGATTGATGAATACGAGACCAACTGGTTGCAAAATGCCACTGAGTCTCTGACAGTGTTCCTTGAATTAATAGTTCAACACTTGCACATCACAGGCAAGGTAGGTTGATGGGTTAGGATAAAAAGGATAAACACTGCACTGTGAGGAACGCTAAACTCAGATGAAATGGTTAGCGTGGAAGGGGGTGGGGAGACGTTAGAGTAATGGCAGGCTCGTATAGACAGCAGTGTCTGCCAAGCACTTCAATATGTTTGAAAGAATTAAATGAATTTTAATAAAGCTGGCCTACGTGACAGACTATGCCGCGCAGGAACGTCTATGCAGTTTTTGAATATGTCTATGCAAGCCCAGTCCGTCTAAATCTACCGGGAAAAGCTGGGAGAGAGGGGCCAAGGAAAATGAAGGACAGGGAAAGATCTGTTCAAATAAGGGAGAGTAGAATGTAAATGGGCAGATGAAAGTCCAGTGGAAATTAAAAAAAGGAAATAGAGGATATCTGTCAAATGGTGAATCGAAATATCATTGAGCGAGCATTAAATCGACAAATCAAACCAACGGTGGAATGAAACAAATCAAGCACGACAAATTAATTATTTAACTGACAAATCAGACGGAAATGGAACAAATTAAACAACCGCTAGATTTCCTTTTTCCTAAAATTCTGGTCCCCAGTTTCCATATGTAGCTCCTAGCTCTTGGAGGGTTTCCGTCGAAAATGGCAATTTGCTGTCGGAGGAGATGCCGTCGACGATCCGTGTAAAGCGGGGAGCATCCAGCAAAACGAGCCGACCATTACTCGACATAGAGCCGGGTATAGAACAAGGTGGTGGGGGCGCCGGAACTGCTCCCCGAATGCTTTGCTGCTGATGCTGTTGCTTGGATATCCAAATCCACGGTGGCTGTATCACACCCAGAATCGGAACCACTACCGTCCCGCTCGCATAGCCCTTGCGCCATGTAAAAGAAAATCAATCTGAACGGAGCAGTGTGAGTTAGAAAAGGCTGAAAAACGAAAGGACCCCCGTTTCCTCGTTTCTCTTTGCTTGGATAAAAGTGGAGATTTTGGGGGGAGGAGGGCTGTTAGGACGTGCTGCTGCTGCTGAGCGAGAGAAGAATTATACAACCAGGAGAGGGTATCCACGGCACGCCACACCAACCCGACACTAGCACGTCTGGAGCCTGAGGAGCGCGGCACAGATTGGAGCCCGTGTTGTTCTGAACATCGGTGTCGGTGTTGCACGTTTGATTTAGCTCGCTTCTTCTCGGACGACAGCTAAGCACGGCGCATGGATGCAAATTCTTCTTGCTCAACCGACTCTCTTCTCCTCTCGCGTCAGCTCCTGCGCACTGGTTCCTAAGCCAAGAGCTCGTTCACCGAACGGTTGCTGGAAAGATATTAAAGATTTTAATTCCCTTTCAAGAGGGAGGGGGTGATGGTGGCGCCGCGCTGAGGAGGGGTTGTCGGCTAGCCTACGTGTGAGAACAGGGGAAGTGGGGGTTTGTAAGAATTGGTTGAAGGAGAACAGCAGCATTCATTTTATACCGTGGGCCTGTTAATGCATTTTGTTTGATGAACACAGACGCTGATTGGGTTCCGCGTCGCCCCCGCGCCTTATATGACAGCAGCGCCCTGTCCCTTAACGTCTCCTGTATTCGCTCCTAAAAATAAGCCTCCTCAAATCATATACTGGACTGTGAATTATTTTTGCGTGACTCTTTTCGCTCACTTACCCGTAACATGATGGTTGTGTGTCTGCTGCATTACCTGTATGCCCACATGCAAGTACATGTCTACTGTTTTTACGAATCTTGACGTTCCTCACACTCATTGAGAGTGTATGACCGAACCACTGAAAGGTACATTTTGAGGGTATCAAGAGTGGCTAGATATTCAGAGTTGTGTTTTCAAGGACTGTTTTTAAGACCTGCAGAGAATGGGTAAATTGGAGGTAACGAAACATAAAAACCAAATCTGCTTCTTTCTCCTGACAACAAGGTTCGGATGCTGGGGCAAAGCCGGGAAATGCGCTGGGGATGCTGATTATCTCTGTAATTGTGGTTCTGAAAGGGACAGCGCCGGAACATGCGTAGCCTGGGCGCTTGACTCCCCCTCGCTTTAAAAAGCCGCACTTGCAGGCTAGCTGAACGAACCCCATAAGTCTCACACAACACCAATGTAGATTTCAAAACATTGATAGCCCCCTCGGACCAATATTTCCCCCCTTTATATAAAGAGACTAATCACTGATAAGTCATAGGTTCGGCCCTGTAACTCCTGCAACCTGACTATATTGATTGTATTGTATACTATATGACATGCAATATTTGGTTGAACAGTGGATCAATTTGTCTATTTTTCATTAACCCCCCCTGTCCCCCCTTCCCTCCACATACACATACACACACACCACCCTCACCCTCACTCTCTGTGGAACGTCGGGCCCCTGTGAGAGGACACAGCTCATAGTCAAAGACACACTAAACTTTCTGCTGCCACGGCCCACCCTCCCTCCACAACTCCTTGGACAAAGGACACGCTTAAAATTCCAGTGAGTATCCGCTTTGGATCACTCAGGGAGCAGACACCAGTAACTGCTATAAGATGCATTATGCACAAAGCTGGTAGGGGATTGGGAGATCATGTTCCATGAAAAAAAACAAAGAGGGGACATGTAAATGTTTGACTATAAACAAACATCTGTGTGAATGCACATATTAGCAACTAAGTCAGAAAGCAGCAAAACATCTACACATGCAGGTTAACTGTTGCGCTACACAGTATTTAAGTGTTAAAGGGATATTCCGCCATTTTTGGAAATACGCTCATTTTCCACCTCCCTTCGAGCAAAACAATCGATATTTACCTTGATCCCGTTCGTCCAGCCATTCTGTGAGTCTGGCGATACAACTTTTAGCTTCAGCCTAGCATAGATCATTGAATCGGATTAGACCATTAGCTTCTCGCCTGCTAGCTTCATGTTTAAAAGTGACTAAGATTTCTGGTAATTTTCCCATTTAAAACGTGTCTCCTCTCAAGTTAGAAAGTGCAATAAGACCAACTGAAAATGAAACCTGGCGTTTTTCTAGGCTGATTTGACATGGAACTACACTCTCATCTGGTGTAATAATCAAGGCAACTTCCAAACGTACCATAGGCGCAGTGATATCGTACGCAGCATCTGAAAATAGTCCCCATAGACAACAAGCAGTAGTAGTGCCAGTAGTTTGCAAGTTGCCTTGACTATTACGCCAGATGAGAGTGTAGTTCCATGTCAAATCAGCCTAGAAAAACGCCAGGTTTCATTTTCAGTTGGTCTTATTGCACTTTCTAACTTAAGAGGAGACACGTTTTAAATGGGAAAATTACCAGAAATCTTAGTCACTTTTAAACATGAAGCTAGCAGGCGAGAGGCTAATGGTCTAATCCGATTCAATGATCTATGCTAGGCTGAAGCTAAAAGTTGTATCGCCAGACTCACAGAATGGCTGGACGAACGGGAACAAGGTAAATATCGATTGTTTTGCTCGAGGGGAGGTGGAAAATGAGCGTATTTCCAAAAATGGCGGAATATCCCTTTAAAGTGATATGAAATTCACTTGAACTTCCCCTACATCTTTGAATATAACTACACCACACCTCACTCCACTCTACCATCCCAACACACCCAAGCCTGAGTTAGTCCCCATCTTCACCCTTGTGTGTGTGGAGAATCCTACTGCTGCGGCCGAGATGCTGGAAGCTCCCACCGGTGCGAGTTGCTGGCAGACACAGGCTCCATTACCAGGCCTCCTGTATTTACCCAAGCTCCTCCAGCACACAGATTTGGAGGCCATTAGGCATGTCATGACAGACTGATTTAGCGGTGAGCAAACAGCGGCAGCCAGCCGCTTCTAGCCAGGGCGTCCATGCGGTCCTTGTAAATCAACAAAAAAATGAACGAATGCACGAGCTGATGAACACAGACGGTCCGGAATCGAGGCCTTCCTTTGGCCAGTGAGATGTGGAGGCATGCCAGATGCAGAGAGCCGTGTTGGGTAATTGACACACATGGGATGCGCACATCCAGTAGAGTGACTGGCTCGTGGTCAGGAATGAGCTGAAGCTTTGATACTTCTGATTGCAAAGGCTCCAGTGGGTTTCATGGTGTTCACCTAGCAAATGACAGCACTGAGGTTTGGGAATTAGAGTTCAGGTTATGCCTATGTATGGTATACGCATGCCAAATGACAGCTGGTTGGCAATGTGTTTGCTGATTGTCAGTACAACGTTATCAGCTCTTTTTTTCATGCAACCTCAGAAACTGAGATCCCATTGTCCATAAAAACACCTGTCAAAAGCCCTAAGGAATCACTGACCTGAAAAAAAAGTTATTTCTATCTGATCTGATCACATCTCAAAATGTGTACGATGTTCTTGACCTGACCCATGGCTTTACACAAGGTATTTAAACGATTTTCAACTTTGTACTCAAACATAATAAGTGTAGTTCATTGCCTTGGTCCTCTCAGTCCCATACTCTCTCAAATGTCACGATTAAAGGGCCAAGATATTGTTGTAGCGTATTTCTGTCTTTGTGCTATGTACTCTAAGTCATGGAGACCATTCCCCCCCCCCCCCCCATGATGTGTCTGGTTTGACCTCACCCTGATGGTGTGTAAGCTTAGCAAAATGCTTGACTGACAGGTCATGGAGCAGCAGGGTAAAATGCCTCCAAGCGCACATCTGTAGTGATTAATTAACTCTCCTAAGTACAATCCAGTGTGTATGTGTGTGTGTGTGTGTGTGTGTGTGTGTGTGTGTGTGACCCCCCCTGTGTGCGGTATGTCTCTGAGCCCAGACTAAAGATCTCTGTGATTCCAGAATCTCCTCGTGGATTTGGGACATGCTAGTGTACACGAGCACCAATCATCCCGGGCCGGCGCCCAGGGAGGGAGTGGAGGGAGGGGAGCGGAGGGGAGCGGAGGGGAGCGGAGGGGAGCGGAGCGCTACAGCAGGCAGAACCTTCAGCTCCCACTCTTCCTGCCGTCACTCCCAGATGGACCTTTAATGTCAGTTCAACGTTAGCGGGCGGGAACATCGACGCTAATCAAGTGCTTTTGAAGGTACCTCTGGAGTATTGGCTTAAGGAATGCTCAGAGCAAATTGTGCTCTGGAGAAAGAGAATGAGGAGGAAGGAGAGGGTGGGAGGAAGGAGAGGAAGGGAGGGAGGGAGGAAGGAGAGGGAGGGAGGTTGGGAGAGAGAGAATGGGTGAGAAAGTGGAAAGGCACACTGCACACAAAAGAGATGTCTGCTCTTTGAACTGTGTGTGTGCTTGTTTCTGGGGGGGTGTTTTAGTGCTTCTAATTGAACCTGATTATGGGGAGTCTCCTGGTAAAACCCTTTGGTGAGGACCTCTGGGAAGGCACTGTATCCCCATGCCAGAAGCCCACTGATAGCTCAGTTCTTACTACCTCTCTCATCACCCGCACCCTCTTAGGTTAGCAAAGTTATTAGGGAACACCATTCTCCCAAACTCGTTTCCACTCTTTTACTTTCATCTTGCTCTAAATTTCCTTTCTCTGTCTGAGTCTGCAATAGAGGTGTTGTAAGGCCCTGATGTGTGGGAAGTGACTAGAAGCTATAAATGATCCTTAGGTTTATGGCACACATTAAAGCACCACTAGCCCACAGAGCTTGGGTCTAGAACTAGCGAGCTACCTATACCTAAAAGGAAGCCAAGACCTGGCAAACTCCATCCAGAGCTGTAATGGCATAGTGCATATCCGGGATGGCTGGAGGGAACAACATATTTGTTTATCTGTCTTTCACATGACCATATACCATCCAAATGAATTTGAAGATGACACCAAATCTTTTGATTACCTCGAAAAGTGTCATATATTCTTACACAGTGTTGCTTTAAAGTTTGCACAATCGTTATCTCAGGACATTTCTAGGTGTACATATTTCTACTGTTACCCACTCCGCTCCACTGTTTGAGGAAAACCACCCTAGTTTCTGAACCTTGTCCGACTCATCTCACAACGGCCTTCACTGCATATTCTGCCAGGCGCAAATGAAGAAACTCAGGGTGAGTGCTTTTCCTGATGTTCTGGCCATGTGTCTGTTGTTGCTTGGCAGAGCTCAGGGGATGAGGCTTTTTTTTCTCTCTCTCAGCCAAAGCGAGGGGAGGGAGTAAGGGGGATAGCGCAGCCTCAGACTGACAAGGGCCCACTGGCCAGCTCTAGGTTGATGCCGCCACCAGAGGGGGCCAGCGTGCATCAGGTTTCCCTGCCTCACTTTGAGGAAGGAAGGGTTTCAAGCGGCACAGTTCCTCTCCATGCTCCTCGCTGCGTTGTAGTGCAGCGGATATCCTTCAGAGAGGGTGAATGGCAAGCAAAACCAAACTCATGCGGTTATTACACGGACCTCCTCATTGTTGCCACTGTCTATGTTGATTGTATTATCCTTCGTCCTGCTTTTTAATGTTGTCTCCTGTCCAGTTCACTCCTCCTGGCTTTTGTTTCTATCCCTTGGGGAGAATTGGCAGTAAGTTCACTTATGTTATTAGCACCAGATCCTTTTTTTTCAGTTTTAGACGAGATGCAATGTACAATGCAGCATTGCAATGTAATACTCTAACCTTTATATAAACACCACCCCACCCACAAAAAAAATCATCAGTAAATTAAAAAGCCATATTGATACTTTTGCTGGTACTGCTGATTTCCATTCTCTAAGTGTTCGCCTTTGTACTACTAAGGTTGCAAAAGCAACAACATTTTCATGTTTACTGGCCAATAGAAATCCCCTTGTGCCCCAAATATTGCCATTGCAGGGCTAGGTTGCCATCTTCATCAAAGGCTTCATTCAAAACCCCAAATATTGATGTCCAAAGTTACATATGTCATTCATAGAAGAGTATTTAGCCAGTGCATATGAAGAACTTTAAACTGAATCAAACTTCAACTTGTACAAGTGTTGCTGGTGCAAGAGGACGAGGTTCCATTCTCTCAGCTCAGAGCTCTGTCCCATACAGCATCTGATATGTTAGTCCCTAACTCTTCTTCCCTTTTTGTTTTGATGCTATCCATTTAATGCATCATCATGCTACCATTGTTTAATGGTATGTGTATTTGAGCATTTTGAGGGAAGTGACAAACCTGAATAATTAATTTTGAAAACTTCTATATTGACCAAGCAAGGCCGGGTTTCCCAGATTCATTAAGAAGCTCTTAAGTGCTAAGAACTTCTCTGGTGGGTTCTTAGAAGGTTCTTAGAGCGCTCCTAAGAGGTTCTTAACACTTAAGAGCTTCTAAATGAATCTGGGAAACCTGGCCCAAGTCAGTGAAGCTGGGGAAAAAACATGCAGTAAGGCCACTATAGTACCACTGCTCGAAACTGTCATCTACCGTAACTTAGCAGCTTAGCATGGAAAGAACAGACAGTTAAATGATTCACAGAAGATAGAGAGGAGTCTGCACACCTTGATAAGTTATACTGCTGTTGCAGCTATTTGGCAAGAACAACTTAGAGTAAGAGAAAAGAAAAGTGAAACTTTGCTCCACACTGCAGCCGATTTTATCAATAAACGTACATTTCAGTCAGTCAGATCTTCATCAGTCTTATAGAGTCATTGTCCTGTTGTAAAATCTATTTCCTCCCTAGCTTCAAATCCCTGACTGACATGAGGTTCAGAACAAGAATTTGTTGATAGGCCTGAGAATTCATGGTTTCATGGATGATATGGGGTTGTCTGGGTCCGGAGGTAGGAAAACACCTCCACCTCCAAAGGGGGTCTTTTCCTGATATGGAGCGTTGACTTCTTCCTCCAAACACGACGATTTGGATTGTGACGACATCAATCTACTTTGGACTCACCTGTCCGGAGAATGGACCTCCAGAGGGCTTCCGGAAGTCGAATCGGGCACTTATATTCTTTCTTGAGAGCAGAGGCTTCCAGTAGCAACCCTCTCATGAACATCCCGACTGTTCTCATTTCGCTTGATTGTAGACGCATGTAGATTTACTCCAGATGCGGCTATCGAGGTCTGTAACTCGCTAGTGGTGATAAATGGGTTGACTTTTACCCAATTTATTATCTTTCTGGTGCATCTTGGTCATACTTTTGATGGACATCCACTTCGAGGAAATGTTGCTGTGTTGTTGAATGCCCTCCATTTGCAAATCATTTCTAATCTAATCTAATCTACAGTGGATAAATGGAGCTGAAATCTTCTGGAGAGTGTCTTGTAGCTCTCCCCAGACTGATGGGCTGTACTTTCTTCCTTTTGTCCTCGAATATCTCCTTTCATCTTAGCCTTGTTGATTCCTGTGGGTATGCCTTGGCACTACAGTGGCTGTTCAAAACCCTTACCAAAGGAAGTCTGTTTGATTAGTATGCTTATTTGATTATTTCAGCACCCAAATATGTTTTACATTAACCAATTGCCTACTTGACATTACCAGTGCAGCTGGGGGTTCATTTACTTTTATCATTAATTCCATGTTTCATGTTTTTTTGGTTTCTTATGCAATTCCCTTTAAACAAGTCCATGCATTTGATAAATCTAGACACCTGACAGTTGATATTTAAAAACTAGTGATGATAAAATAAAGAAATCATGACAAAACAACAGAAAACTCCAAACAGTTCAAGGGGTTCACACACTTCAAGCAGCACTGTAGACAGATCTTACCATCTTCTCATTGTCCCTTTTCTGTGTATTATAAACTCTCACACACTCATTCAGCCACTCATTATCTCACCCACACATGCCACTCTCTCGTTGATATACTCTTTGTTCATTTGACTAAATACTGTAGATGGCTTTTCTGCCTCTTCTCCATGCCATATGAGATTTGTGTGTATCTTAGGTGCTGGGTGCTCACCCGCTTGAGAACAGTGCGGTGGGAGAATCGATATGTTTTCAATTTGCAGCAGCAACTCGCTTCCTCGCATCCTAATTAGAGGCCCTGTGATCTAACTGAGCCTCAGAGACAGGGAGAGAGGAATAAAGACAAAAACCAAGAAAGGACAGACAATCAAAAAAAAAATGGTGAGAAGGACACACTGCAGCATCAACTAGACGTGTGGTCAACTGAAACATGGAAGAGGGACAGCACACTGCAGTAGGCCTGTGTTTTGTCCTGAGTATACTTTCAGGAGCAATTGTGTCTCCTGCAGAAATATGTTTTTTTTAAACTGAACAGAATGCAACACGTTAGGTTGCAATAGAAAAATTATATTTATATACAGTATATATATACAATTATACAGTATATATATTATATATACTGTATATACTGTATATTGTTGCAGCCTGATATTACAACCTTTTCCATCTTGCTAATTCCACCAGACTTCAGATCTCTCACATTCCCAGATACGGACAACGACACAAAGAACACATACACATAACCTTTCCTCTTCTAATATTTGACTAAATAACCACTGACTAAATATAATCTTGTTGTGAATAATTTCATAAAGACTCTGCATGTGTGTCTGTATGTCAGAGCTTGTGTGTGTGTGTGTATGTGTGTGTTAAAGTGTGTGTGTGTGTGTGTGTGTGAGAGAGAAAAAAATGAATCCTCTCTGAGCGCCGTTGCTCTATATCCTGATAAAAGTATGCCCCTGTGTGGTGAAAAGTAGTAACTGCAACATCAATAATTCACTCGTTGGATGTAAGTCAGTTCTTTTCATATAAGGGGAATATTCCTTGCACTTGACAGGTTTTCTGATATTGCTTTCCCCCTGTCTGATAAGGCCCCAGCCGTGGCACGACTGGCTGGGGCACCTGCACTGCACGCCGGCGACCTGGGTTCGATTCCCGCCCCGTGGTCCTTTCCAGATCCCACCCCAACTCTCTCTCCCGCTCGCTTCCTGTCTGTGTCTCTACTATCCTGTCCAATTAAAGGCATAAAAAGCCCCCAAAAACATACTTAGATAAAAAAAACATATATGTCTGATAAGACAATGACACAAATACAGGAAATATCTGACTCATTGAGCTCCTCCTCTCTACCTCGTCTGAGTTTGGTTGTAATGTGTTAGTTTATGGGTCATTAAAGTATAAATGTTAATTATTAACTAAAGGATAATAATATTTATTTCCTCTGAGAATATAATACGTGCCTGGATACATCAACTTTAGCCTACCATACAATAGCAGCAGATAGGGATCTACTTCTCCCCTTTGATCTCACACACATTGAGTGAACAAAAGATTTAGCAAAAATGGCTCAGAGACCTTGGGACAGATATTGGCAAAATCTATGAATATGGGTTGAGATTTGTGTTTAAAGTGACTGGAGGAGATCTATAGAATGAAAGTTTCACAACTAGCTTGTTGATACAGAATGAGTTGATATGATGAGATGAGATATTTTTCACTATCTGCAAAAAAACTTAAACCTAAAGTGGTAGCCAACTGTTCAGACCAGTAAGCGCATGCTTTGACTGTGTTTTACATAATGGGCCTGTCTGTGAATTCTGTTGCATCTTAATACGCATTCGAAGGGCGCAGACCTCCGCCAAGCGAAAACATAATCACTGGAGACAGTGATCCCGATCACTCCTAAAATTGAATGGCTTCTTCCTTGGGTCATTTCAGACTAAATCCATCCATAACTTTTTGAGTTAATGCTAACAGACAAACATACAAACAAACAAACCCTGATGAAACAACCTCCTTGGCGGAGGTAATAACATAAATATTTTAAATTGCTTAGGCACTTTTTGCAGCAGTGCCTTAAACCCTTGAACCTTAAATACACACACATAAGCGGCCCACTGTCGGCCCACTCTTTGTTTGCAGCTATAACAGCTTCAACTCTTCTGGCAAGACTTTAAACAATGTTAGGAGTGTCAGAAACGCTGTCTGGGCTACAAATAGAGTAACCCAGAGATGACCGGAGCACTCAGATTACTTAAAGGGACACTTCACCGATTAGCATTAACAGTCATGTTTTTGAATGGTCGTGCATCATTCCCTCAGTTTGCCTTGAGATGGGAGAAATACGGATTTCAATTAAACCCATGAATAGGACTTCCTGCTTTCAATGATGTAAAATTATGATTTTATCATTGAAAGCAGGAAGTCCAACATTGAAATCCGTATTTCTCCCATCTCAAGGAAAACTGAGGGAATGATGCACAACCATTGAAAAACATGACTGGTTTTCTAAAGATACAGAGCTTAATGCTAATCGGTGAAGTTTCCCTATAATAACTTTTTATTGTGGCACAAAAGACTGACGTTTCAATGCACTGCAGCTTCCTCAGAGTCAGATGTTAGGAGTGTGTTTATGGGATTTTTCGACCATTCTTTCAGAAACGCATTTGTGAGGTCACACACTGTTGTTGGACGAGGTGACTGGCTCTCAGGATCCACTCTAATTACAGTGCATGAAAATGCACTGTACTGTTCTTCCAAAACTTCTTCTTCTTATTAGAGTGCATGAAAATGCACTCTACTGTTATACTGTTTATTCTTATTACAGTGCATGAAAATGCACTGTACTGTTCTTCCAAGGCTTCTTCTTCTTCTTATTATTCCGCTGATCAAATTCATTTTTTCTATTCAGCTTGAACCGTTTAACTTAGAAACTTCATTCAAACGTCGCAACGTAGGTCTTAAATAGGGGAAGGCTGCTAAGTATTTTTCAACTTTGTAACTTTTATACTTTTTAAACTATAAATTAAAAACTATTACAAATTTCCCCATAGACTTAACATTGGCCTCTATGACATCACAATCGGATCATTAAGCAATTAGAATCTTATGCCAGGTGGCCAGCCCCACCTGCAGCAGCTCTCTCTCTCTCTCAGGCTACATACACTGGCTCTCTTAAGACTAGACAGTTAAATTGATTACACCTGTATCTGTATCCACTACTCTCAGTAGAGAGCTGTGTCTCTCCAGTCTACAAGAATATAAGGCACATTCCATCCAACTTTCTATCCATTCATCTTCTTCAGACCATTCACTCATCCACCCATTAAACTGTCTATCAACATCTATTAAACAATCTGCCTATCAACATCCATTAAACTCTCTGTCTATCAACATTAATTAGACTATCTACATTCAACTTTTAAATGATTTACTCTGTCTCAGGCTTTAAGCACACTCTCTCTTAAGACTAGCCAGTTAAATTGATTACACCTGTATCAACTACTCTCAGAGAGCTGTATCAGTGTCTCTCTTAACAAGAATATAAGGCACATTCCATCCAACCTTCTATCCATTCATCTTCTTCAGACCATTCACTCATCCACCCATTAAACTGTCAATCAATATCTATTAAACAATCTGCCTATCAACATCCATTAAACATTCTGTCTATCAACATTAATTAGACTATCTACATACAACTTTCAAAGTATTTACTGTGGGTGCCTCTCAAGCAGCGTTTATATGTCCTACCTCGCTCCTCGATCCTCAATGATCTACATAAAGAAAGATAGAAGAAGGGCTAGACTATCCCATTGTTGCCGCTCCATCATTCTTTATGTAGATCAGTGAGGATCGAGGAGCGAGAGAGGACGCGTAAACGCTATATGAGAGGCACCTTCTGTCTCAGGCTTTAAGCATACAATCTCATTTAGACTACAGATTCTGTTTCACTACTTCCTCTGTCCACAACTGTTTCAAAATAAAGGTCCTCACTGCAATAATACACTATTAAATCATGTAACCATTGTAACTACTCAACTATTTAACTGTTCAACCATTCCAACTGTCAGTTATCAACTATGCCTCCAGTCAACTACACGAAACCTCCATGTACCTAGCAATCAACATACCAACCATTAAAATTAAGCGTTTATGACCGTTTCCATAGCAACCAACATGATTATGCTGCAGTAACTTCTTGCTTCCTGATAGTGGCCACCATGGATACCCTAGCAACAAATGTTTCAAAATAAAAGTCCTCACTAGCAAGTTAGCTAGTTAGCATGGTTAGCATAGTTAACATTGTTAGCATAGTTAGCATTTTTAGCATAACTGCAAAAAACATCTAACTAAGTTAGCTAATCAACCTGGTTAGCATTGTTAGCAATTTTAGCATTGTTAGCATTTTTAGCATTATTGCTAGAAATCATCAGTCAAGTTAGCTAATCAACCTGGTTAGCATTGTTAGTTTAAGTTAGCATTGTTACCATAGTTAGCATTGCTAGCATAGTTAGCATTTTTAGCATAACTGCTAGAAATCATTAGCTAAGTTAGCTAATCAACCTGGTTAACACTGTGAGCATAGTTAGCATAGTTAACCTTTTTACCATTACTGCATGAAATCAGTAGCTAAGTTAACCAATCAACCTGGTTATCATTGTTACCATAATTAACATTTTAACATGAATAGAAATCAGCAAATCAAAATGTTTCAGCTTTAAACTGTCTACCTTCACACTATCAACTCTCTGTAAACTATGCAACCACCATATTTACCCTAGCTACACCTTGGTAACCATATCTACATTATCTATCTATTTTTGCATTTCATGCACTGGTAATTCCTTGGAATTGCATTTCTAGTTATCGATATTATTCTTCTTCCACACTTTTTGTGCGTTCAATTCAGCTTCAACCGTTCGACGTAGAGACTTCATTCAAACTGCGCTGCGTAGGTCTTACTTAGGTGACTTCAGCTATGTAAATTTCATCTTTGAAAACTTTATCGTTTATTTTATATGAATTTTTAAAAACATTTTTTCTCCCATAGACTTAACATTGGATTATGACATCACAATGAAGTCGTTAAGCAATTAGAATCTTAAGCCAGGTGTTCAAAGCCACCTGGCAGCAACTCTCTGTCTCAGGCTTTCTGGCTCTCTTAAAGAGTACATATCCTGTTCAACTGTTTCCTCTACCCACAACTGTTTCAAAATAAAAGTCCTCACCATTTTTGCATTTTCATGCACTCGTAATTTCCTTGGAATTACATCTCTAGTTACAGTGCATGAAAATGCACTGTACTGTTCTTCCAAAACTTCTTCTTCTTATTATTATTCCGCTGATCAAATTCATTTTTTCTATTCAGCTTGAACCGTTTAACTTAGAAACTTCATTCAAACGTCGCAACGTAGGTCTTAAATAGGGGAATGCTGCTAAGTATTTTTCAACTTTGCAACTTTTATACTTTTTAAACTATAAATTAAAAACTATTACAAATTTCCCCATAGACTTAACATTGGCCTCTATGACATCACAATCGGATCATTAAGCAATTAGAATCTTATGCCAGGTGGCCAGCCCCACCTGCAGCAGCCCTCTCTCTCTCAGGCTTTAAGCATACAATCTCTCTGTGAAGACTACATATCCTGTTAACTGTTTCCTCTTTCCACAACTGTTTCAAAATAAAAGTCCTCACTGCAATAATACACTATTAAATCATTTAACCATTGAAACTACTCAACTATTTAACTGTTCAACCATTCCAACTGTCAGTTATCATCAACTATGCCTCCAGTCAACTACATGAGACCTCCATGCACCTAGCAACCAACATAGCAACCATCAAAATTAAGCGTTTATGACCGTTTCCATAGCAACCAACCTGATTTTACTACAGTAACTTCTTTATTCCTGATAGTGGCAGCCATGGATACCCCATCAACAAATGTTTCAAAATAAAAGTCCTCAGTACCAAGTTAGCTAGTTAGCATGGTTAGCATAGTTAACATTATTAGCATAGTTAGCATTTTTAGCATAACTGCTAAAAATGATTAGCTACGTTAGCTAATCAACCTGGTTAGCATTGTTAGCATAGTTAACATTATTAGCATTGTTAGCATTTTTAGCATAACTGCTAAAAATGATTAGCTAAGTTAGCTAATCAACGTGGTTAGCATTGTTAGCATTGTTAGCATAGTTAGCATTTTTAGCATTACTGCTAGAAATCATTAGCCAAGTAAACCAATCAACCTGGTTATCATTGTTAGCATAGTTAACATTTTAGAATACCTGTTAGAAATCATTAGTTAAGTTAGAACAGGAATGTTTAAGCTTTAAAATGTCTACCTAAACACTATCAACTCTGTTTAAACTATGCAACCACCATGTTTACCCTACCTTAGTAGCCATATCTACATTATCTATCTATAATTTTTTTTGCATTTTCATGCACTGGTAATTCCTTGGAATTGCATTTCTAGTTATTATTATTCCGCTGATCAAATTCATTTTTTCTATTCAGCTTGAACCGTTTAACCTAGAAACTTCATTCAAACGTTGCAACGTAGGTCTTCAATAGGGGCATGCTGCTAAGTATTTTTCAACTTTGTAACTTTTATACTTTTTAAACTAAAAATTAAAAACTATTAAAAATTTCCCCATAGACTTAACATTGGCCTCTATGACATCACAGTCGGATCGTTAAGCAATTAGAATCTTATGCCAGGTGGCCAGCCCCACCTGCAGCAGCTCTCTCTCTCTCTCAGGCTTTAAGAATACAATCTCTCTGTGAAGACTACATATCCTGTTAACTGTTTCATGTTACGCCAGGTGGCCAGTCCAGGTGCAGCAGCTCTCTCTCTCTCTCTCTCTCTCAGGCTTTAAACTGGCTCTCTTGAGACTACATTTTCTGTTCCCCTGTATCAACGGTATCAACATAAGTCTTCCTAATTCCATCCAACTTTCTATCCACTCATCTTCTTCAAACCATTCACTCATCCACCCATTCTAAACAGTCTGCCTATCAACATCAATTAGACAATCTACATTCAACTTTGAAACAATCTACTCTGTCTCAGGCCTGGCTCTCTTAAGACTAGCCAGTTAAATTGATTACACATGTATCTGTATCCACTACTCTCTCAGTAGAGAGCTGTGTCTCTCCATTCTACAAGAATATAAGGCACATTCCATCCAACTTTCTATCCATTCATCTTCTTCAGACCATTCACTCATCCACCCATTAAACTGTTTATCAACATCCATTAAACTCTCTGTCTATCAACATTAATTAGACGATCTACATTCAACTTTTTAAAAATCTACTCCGTCTCAGGCTCAGGTATCTCTACACTCTGGCTCTCTTAAGACTAGCCAGTTAAATTGATTACACCTGTATCAACTACTCTCAGAGAGCTGTATCAGTGTCTCTCTTAACAAGAATATAAGGCACATTCCATCCAACCTTCTATCCATTCATCTTCTTCAGACCATTCACTCATCCACCCATTAAACTGTCAATCAATATCTATTAAACAATCTGCCTATCAACATCCATTAAACATTCTGTCTATCAACATTAATTAGACTATCTACATACAACTTTTAAAGTATTTACTGTGGGTGCCTCTCAAGCAGCGTTTATATGCCCTCCCTCGCTCCTCGCTCCTCAATGATCTACATAAAGAAAGATCAGTGAGGATCGAGGAGCGAGAGAGGCCGCGTAAACACTATATGAGAGGCACCTTCTGTCTCAGGCTTTAAGCATACAATCTCATTAAGACTACAGATCCTGTTTCACTACTTCCTCTATCCACAACTGTTTCAAAATAAAGGTCCTCACTGCAATAATACACTATTAAATCCTTTAACCATTGTAACTACTCAACTATTTAACTGTTCAACCATTCCAACTGTCAGTTATCAACTATGCCTCCAGTCAACTACACGGAAACTCCATGTACCTAGCAACCAACATATCAACCATTAAAATTAAGCGTTTATGACCGTTTCCATAGCAACCAACATGATTATACTGCAGTAACTTCTTGTTTCCTGATAGTGGCCACCATGGATACCCTAGCAACAAATGTTTCAAAATAAAAGTCCTCACTAGCAAGTTAGCTAGTTAGCATGGTTAGCATAGTTAACATAGTTAGCATTTTTAGCATAACTGCAAAAAACATCAACTAAGTTAGCTAATCAACCTGGTTAGCATTGTTAGCAATTTTAGCATTGTTAGCATAGTTAGCATTTTTAACATTATTGCTAGAAATCATCAGTTAAGTTAGCTAATCAACCTGGTTAGCATTGTTAGTTTAAGTTAGCATTGTTACCATAGTTAGCATTGCTAGCATAGTTAGCATAACTGCTAGAAATCATTAGCTAAGTTAGCTAATCAACCTGGTTAGCACTGTGAGCATAGTTAGCATAGTTAACATTTTTACCATTACTGCATGAAATCAGTAGCTAAGTTAACCAATCAACCTGGTTATCATTGTTGCCATAGTTAACATTTTAACATGAATAGTAATCATTAGTTAAGTTAGAACTGGGAATGTTTCAGCTTTAAACTGTCTACCTTCACACTATCAACTCTCTGTAAACTATGCAACCACCATGTTTACCCTAGCTACACCTTAGTAACCATATCTACATTATCTATCTATTTTTGCATTTCATGCACTGGTAATTCCTTGGAATTGCATTTCTAGTTATGTGTGTTCTATTGGGTTGAGGTCAGGACTCTGTGCAGGCCAGTCAAGTTCATCCACACCAAACTCTGTCATCCTTGCCTATATAGACCTCAACCCAATAGAACACACATGCAACCGGCTGCAGGACTCTGTGCAGGCCAGTCAAGTTCATCCACACCAAACTCTGTCATCCTTGCCTTTATGGAACTTGCATTGTGCGCTAGCGCACAAGTCATGTTGGAACAGGAAGTGGCGATTTCAAGCACATAACATTTTTGTCACATTCAGCATATCCTCCCTACCGTAAAACAACTGCTCTGTCGGTAGCCCATGGCTCCGAAAACTGGAATAGGTTATCAGCAAATATTTTTTTATTTAATTGAAGTTACCCATGTCGTAAAAGTACCTAAATGTAGCTCACGTCACCTGCAATCAACAGATAAGATTAAGAAATCGGGATGGGCCAACTTGGAGGTGCGGAAAGAACGGGAAACGAAACTTAAAGTTGGATAAATTGAGGAACTCTTCACGAGTAGCCTACATCGCGTGGAGGCAAGGTGCACGTCATCATCAGCAGGATATTATCGAGGTAGGCTGTAAACTTACAAATCATAGGACTATATTTCGGTATTGCGCGACAGAGAGAGATAGAATAGGCCTAAGATATATTTTGCATAAGACTCCATAGAAGTCAGTTTGTTTGCTCGGTTATCGCTGACCCAACAACCATTTGTTTTGTTTGTAAGGTATTGCTGAAACAATCACTTGAGGCAATGGATACGCAGGGAATAAGGTAAGACGCATTTGGTTTATATCCTAAACAGTTTTAGGCATTCTTCGTCCCAATCCAGGGGAGTAGCCTGTTCCAAGTACCGTAGCAAATGGATTGGTAGATAGCGCACCGCTGGCATGCCGCTGGTAGTGTGCCACTTGGTCCGCCCGGACGTCACAAATATTTTAAAAAAGACATGATATTTTATTACAATGATGGATAAACTGAATAAATAAAAAAAGACGCCAACGGACCGCCAAATGTCTCCAGTGGGCCGACCGAAAGTAGTGTTGATGAACAGACCAGCGTTGGCTAACGCGGTTCGTGCCGCTGAGTCGGGTGACTCGGGTGACTCGGCTGCCAAACGACAATAAACCGACAGTGTTTCTCATGCCATTCGTTTTGTCATGCAGTGGTCCGCCAGCCTCTTGCTATCAGAGGTGGGCACATAGGCCTAGGCTACATCAAAGACTATTTTATTTCAAACTACAAATACTGGCTCAGAAAATGCAAGAAAATAAAATAGCTTGCAAAATACTGATGTGAATAAGTGGGGGAGAAAACTCATGTCACATCATGCGATGGTCTGCTCCATTATTTCTGAGGATCTCGGTGGATGTTATCCCTTGCATAAATACTCATGGGTCAAACTCAAAGGCTATCATATGGGTCCATATCCTAATGTTCTCCTTCAGTAGGCTGTCTTATCTGTATTGTTTTCAACTTTTAGCCTTGTAGCACTTGACACACTGGACTATGCAAGCGCATGGAGTCAGTGTCCGATGTTCTAGGATGATGAAACAGAAAAGACAGATATAATGTTTTTAAGTTGTCTACAGGGTGACATAAAATCGGTGGGACAAGAAAATGGGTGTACAACCCATGCTGACCTTTTTCTTTTAATTTTTCCCCAACTTCAGACATGACAAAAAGAAACTGCAAAGAACAAAAATAACAACCCATAAAGCAGGTTCATCAAGATTCTGGCTGGACATATGTCATGCATAGCACGTTGTCATGGTTAGGTATATATTTAACTGGGTGATGAGATTGTGAGAAAAAAATATTAGGGGAGAAAATGACATTATTTTTGAAGTATTTAAGTATTTAAAATACTCCAAATACAATCCCTCAAAGTATTTTGTTTCAAACTATTAGATTAGTTGCAATCCTGCAAAATACAAATTACAACATACGCTTACAAATGACAAAATACGCTAAAGTAATTAGATACATATTTTAAATACATATAATTAAAATACTGCCCATGTCTGATTGCTATCTGCTTTCTATTGTTCTTTTTCGGTCTAGTCTTCAGCATTTAACACTGTGTCCTGCATAGGCTATGATGTGAGCGAACTTTAGCGACAAAGTTTATTACTTTGTTTTCAACCAGAATGCCCTGATGCCACACATTTGATACCACCAGAGAATGTTTACAGTAATATGCAAGGAAGCCAACACGGAAGTTCTAAAGCATGCCATTGCTTTAAGAGTGAGTCAATTTCCATAGATTCCCTTTAGTCCAGTTGGGTAGTGTGTACAGTATATTAAGTAGTACCGATACCGAGGTGATAAAAGCACCACATTTTACATGAAGCTTCTTTAGGACCTCTTGAATGATTTCATCATAGGAGCCCAGCTGAAATATTGAAATTTAGTGTCAAATCACTTACAAATCAATATTCATGATAAACGTTTATTTTATAATTTGTTTTTTAAGTTTTTAACTAAAACTTTTAGGGTAATGGCCTTTTGAGACCACTGAATAAGCTTCTTTTTGTTAACTTGTGCTCAGGCCAGTAGATCTTCCAAATTATAAGTGTAAAATAGAGTGCCAAGACAAAAAAATAAAAAAGCCCTGTATAATAAAGACAGAATTACTTTTTTATTATTTTTTAAGTCAACTAGGTCATTTATATACACTGATCAAAATACATCAACACAACACTTTTGTTTTTGCCCCCATTTATCATGAGCTGAACTCAAAGATGTATAACCCTTCTTCTCTATATACACAAAAGGCCTATTTCTACCAGGAAGACTCAGTAGACAGAATAGAAGCAGATGACAATTTAATTTGATAAGGAGTAGCTTCAAGCATATAAAAGTTCAGGATAAACAACAATCTTTGGCGTAGGCCCCGTCTCGACTCCGTCCAGGGATGAACGGAACTCGGATCCTGCTGATCGAAGAAGCAGGGGCGACGAGCCTACCCCCCGATGACGAGACAGGGACCAACTGGTGGCGGTGGCTGTGAGGGAGAAGGTGTAGATAGCATGCAGCGGCCGACAAGACGAAGACTGCTGGTCGTGGTGGAGGGAACGACAAAGTCGGCGTACTGAGTAGCAGAGAGAAGTGTTAGTAAAACAGTTTTAAAACCCCCGCTGAATTCCTATAGGCTAGCACTGATTGGATGAATCGAATGGGGGAGTTCCCTGAAAATGTAAACAAAGGCTACGATTCGTTACATAATGAATAGGAGGAGTAAAATATACACTACGAGTCTCCCTAGTAGAACTTTCGCTGAAGCTATCATTTCTCTCAAATATTGTTCATAAGTCTAAATCTGCATTAGTGATCACTTCTCCTTTGCTGATATACTGTAATATATCCACCTCACAGGTGTGGCATATCAAGATGCTCATTACACAGTATGATTATTGAACAGGTGTGCCTCATCTTTCCACTATAAAAGATCATTTCTATTATCACTCTACTTGTTAAGATGTCCTACTTTTTCTGTTTATGACAATGGTGAAGTGAGTGAATTATTTTGTATCTTGTCGATCTAAATGGTAGAGATTCCATTTAAAGCCTATACGACGTCATACTCAATTCTTATCAGAATATGAGTCTGAAACTGCTCCATTCAGCTGCGATTATGGGGCGTGATTCAACCGATACAGTGTGGGGGGGATAGCTCTGCACTCATTGGATAGACCAAACCAAACAGAACAAGTTATTGGCTGTCAGTATCTGCGAAATCTAAGACAGAAATATGTAGCAGGGTAGGCTATGGAAAACATCCTCCTTCGTTTTTAAAAATAATTCCTTCAAACTGTAGGCTATATGCAATGAACAGCTGGGGAAGTGTGTCGTTAACCCAACGAGCAAACAGACATTTTTAAACAAACGGGAACAACATCACCCAAACATGCTGTTTTAACTGGGTGAAAGTGAAACTGAAGTTTTCCCACATATCCTCGTTGGTCTAAGTGTTCAGAAATAGTTGTGCGAATCCGTGATAAAACCTCCGTTTCAATAGCTAAGATAAACGAAAGGCCAAACTGCATGAACAAATTATGCATTCATAGCCATAGCGTTTCTGTTGCAATCAAAATCAACCTAAGCGAACATGGTCTCACACCTAACTCGTTGAATGAGGACGCATGCAGCCGTGAACGTCACTGCTGTTCATATGTCAATCATCACGTAAAGCCCGCCCTGTGAAATGTGATTGGTCCGAGCCGAAGTGTATCTCGAATAATAGCAGCTGAACGGAGCAGTGCCAGACCGAAGTTCCCTGCAGAAAAAGAATGGAGGCGGGGCTAAACTTCGGTCTGGCATCCAGGCTATTTAAAGCCCACCTTACACTGACAAGTTTTGGGAAAGGTTCATGAAAGATTGTAGTCTTTTGAGTAAAGTGTGGATGAGGGGCATTAGTTAAAAGACTACAATCTTTCAAGAATCTTTCCTAAATCTTGTCAGTGTCAGGTAGACTTTAATTGCATTAGTATTCAGGGATGGATTAGTGAACGGGCCTACCGGACCCAGGCTTAGGGGCCCAAGGGCTCAGGCCAGTATTTATAAGGCTCTGCATGCAGCACAAAGCCTTGGAACATACTTTTCAGAACGTACAAATGATAATAAATCACATACAAAATTATAGAAATTTAAATTGAACAAAAACAAATGAACAACAGGTATATTTACATAAATATGAATGTTATGTTTGTTTGCACCATTGGTACGCATTAACGCATGGAAGCATATGAATGCGCCATGGTATTCTAGGCCTACATATCAAGGGTTGAAAAAAATGTCAATATTTATTCTTGCTGCATCACTCAGCAAATATGCTTGTAGGCCTATTAACCAATAGGCCTAAAGGAGAGCTGGAATGCATGCAAGACACTACGCCCTAGGCTGTACTTTTCTTACTATCTGATATGCATGGCAGGCAAATTATTGTGCCAATTTTATGTGGTATTTTAAATGGCACTTTATATCTCCACAGCAGGATAACGTAGCTTACATGTAGTTTCCTCACTCAAGTCATACATACAGGCCTGGCCTATATGATTAGGCCTGGGTTACTATACTACTACTATAACAACATGTTCAACGCATTAGGAAGTTCTTTTGAGGAAATGTTTGACATAAAAATTTGGTCAAATTTTCTGTCTCCCCAAATCTACCGCACATGCTAATAGCCACATACACTCTGTTTCCAGACAGGTGAACAAGACATTAGGCCAGTACATCTCAGAGACTTTATCCAACATTTACACCATTAAAGATTTCTTTGAGAAGAAAGAAAAATGGGACTTGCAGAGAAACTTTGAAATGGACATGATGACAGACATCAAGGACAGGGCAGACAAGATCACTCTCAAGTTTGACCACGTCCAGAACTCAGAGGACAAGGCCAAAGCTTTCGGGCAGTTTCTGTGGAGTGGCCTAACTGCAATGTCTGCAGACAGCAAACGTCAGGAGCTGGAGAAGGAGCTGGGGGCTGTTCTGAAGGACACCTTGGAGGGGCTTGAGAAGCTGCAGCACTTCCTGGAAGCTGTGGAGAAGCTAGCTGTCACGTCGCTCTTCGTGTTTACAGACAGCCGCTACCTGCCCAAAGGGGTAAACGCTGCGGATGTCCGTTCAGCCATCTTTGCCGCAAGGGTGGCTGCTCCTCTTCTTGTCCATTTCAAGAGGGATGACGCCGCTTTCTTCCTCCCCAGCCTGAATAACGTGGAAGTGCTGACCTTCCAACTGGATAAATATATACGCATCTCACAACAGCTCTTTGAAAAGCTGGAGAAGAGGTCAGATGTCAAATAAGATGTGATCCTTAACATTATGAAATGTTAAAAATATACATTTGTAATTGCTTATTGATGAGGCCTTATTGATGACATGTTATACAATGCACACCATATTTTCTTCCATCAGAACCGAGAGCATATTAACTGTGGGAAGCTGTTACCGGTAAGAGAGGGTACACATACATCTCTGTATATTCCTGAAAGGCTGTTTTCACTTAAGCTTTTGGTTAGTAAAATGCGGGCATAGATAAGGCAAAGTAATAGTAAATGCACAGAATAAATGAAATGTATATATTATATTTTCAGAGGGTCTAGCGGTGACCAAGTTATCGACTTCAATGTGGATACAAGTGAGGAATCTATTCAGACGATGCTTGACCAGTTGAACCAGTTAAACTTCATCAGGTATTTCTATTTCCATTTTAGCTGATCCAGTAATTGCAGGAACATCTGGTTTAAAATGATAACAACACTTAGATATTTTCATATATTAATACAAGCATGACCTTAAGTCCCAAGACCTTTGTTACTTTACAGGACCAACCAGGATGTGAGGCTGGCATTCCTCTTCAAGGAAGCCGCCGGGAACTTCATCGGCCTGTTCAGTCAGCGCCATGGCAGGATGCTCCAGTTCCTGTCTGATCTGGAGGAGAACGCAAGACAGCTGGATAATATGAGATTTGGGGCCAGTGTCTCCAGTGTAGCTGGCAGCTCAGTAGGGGTGGCAGGGGGAGTATTGTCCATTGTTGGTCTGGCCCTTGCACCTGTGACCGCAGGTGTCTCCTTAGCTCTCACGCTGACAGGGGTGGGTCTAGGGGTGACCAGTGGTGTCAATAGTCTGGTGACAACCGCCACTGAGTTAGCAATCAACAAACGCCATGGGACCAATGCTAGCAATATCTTCCAAAGTTTCATGGAGGATGTAAATGGGTTTGTTGAGCGGTTGGAGCTGGTAGCGAGCAGTGAAGGTCCAGCTATTGGGCAAGATGAGATGGATCTTGTTTTGGGGGCAGGAAAGGTATTAGCTAGTGGTTGTGGAATTGTAAAGAGCATAGATGGCTTGGTAGATTCTGCCTCAGCTGTTAAAGTCCTCCAGACTGAGGAGGTAGTTGCATCTGCTGTTAAACTGGGACTTCAAGAGGCAAAGGCAGGAAGAAATATACCCAAGTTGGCTGCGGACCTGCCTGACATTGGGCAGCTGGCCAAAGGGACACCTCTTGCCCTCTCAAAGTCCGCACGGTCTGGCTTCATTGCCCTCAATGCACTTTTCATCGGTCTAGATGTCTTCTTCATCTGCAAAGACAGCATCAATCTTGCCAAGGGGAGCAAGAATGAGCTGGCCCAGTTCATCCGCTCCAGGGCAGCTCTTTGGTGCTCAGAGCTGGACTCATGGGAGAGGATCAACAACTCACTCTGCAGAGGGATCTGGAGGTTCAGGAGAAGCCAGAGAATCCTAGAGGTGCCATTTTACCCTGAGCAAGTCAGCTAAGGACTTCAAAGGGAACCTCATCTAATGAAATATTGTCAATGTCATATTCAGAACTGTGCCTTTATGTCAACAGTGATTCAGTAGACATCACTCCTGATCCGAATGAAAGGATTTTGATAATGAGATAGTCCTTTGTAGCAATATGCAAATGCATTTTCCTTGGTGATTTTATATGATTGCTTGACTGTCTATGACTCCATGTCATAAGAGAACCGCCAAGCTGGGCATTTGTGCTCTATAATGTGAAATCACATACTGTATGACTCACCTGGTGATATGGATTGCTGGTGTGCAGTTGTCTTTTTGTGATAAGGATTGTTTGATTTTTACTTTGATTGATTTCCAGTGTCCCTTTGACCACTTAAATGTCTGGTGTAAAATTGTGTTAACTAGTGTAATGGTCAGTGCCATGTTGAATATGATGTGAATTCATGTGTGTAAAACTGACACATGAATTAGTTGTCTTGATTAGAACCATTCACTAATTGGACTTGCATGTGTTCACAACAAACAGTGTTAATATGACCTTTTTGGAAATGTGTTATTTATGTCTGACTACGTACCGCCGGTGATCTGTTTGTGCATGTGTGAGTGAGAGGAAGATTCCATGTAAATGATAAATTACTAAAACATTGTACAGTAATTTCCCAACTATTAGCCGTGGCTGATATATTGAGTTTGCTAAATTTCTTCAGCTACTGTACATATGCGGTTAATAGACAGGGGCAGTTAATATGGTATTAATATGGTTTTGTTTCTTTTAACTTGCTTAAAGCACTATCCTGTGGCTTATACACAATGTGGCTAATACACAGGAAATTATTGTAATTTAATTGTTTGTATGATTTTTAGATATTTTCTTTCATTACTGGAACCATTATGAATAATCCAAAGATCAAACATTTTTTATAATGTTCAACTTGAATTTGAGAAATGGTGAATAAATGTAACCATTTGAAATTAAGTGTTTGCCGTTTACTCTGTACCTAATTTCAAATGCTGCAGCAACCAAGTGGCTGCATGGCTGGTATCTTGCAGCAATTGTACTCTGAGTCATATGGAAATAGTCTAACGCATAATAAATGCCTGTATGTACCACAACATAACTTAAGATAAGGTAGAGTGGCAAATATCATGCAACTTCACCCCATGGCCTTCATACAATGTTTAGGTCCAAGTGCCCAGGGGGACCCAGGTTCGAGTCTAACCTGCGGGGCATTTTCCGATCCCATCCCATCTCTTTCTCAAACTCACTTCCTGTGATACTTCACTATCCTATCCAAATAATGTCTGAAAGCCTACTTCAGGAAGTCTGGCTCTGGTCCACCTGTTAATCCTTACCTTGTACTGTAACTTAAAGCAGGTAACCAACAAAGGTCAGCTGGTACAGTATGCACGTTTGGCTGTGATTTCGTTTCATAGCACATCACCTGGTGTGCATGACACATGAACGACACAGTGCTCCAAATACTGATAGTTCTTTGGAGATATGTGTAGCCTACTATTACTCTACTGATACTAGTACATCTGCTTTGACATCTGTCATTTGTCGTTTCTGCAACTGTTTAGCCAGGATCTGGTCCAGTGGTCATTCTGTCCCTCTAAATCCATAATCCATAATTCACTCCACTAAGAACTTTATTTAGAAGACAGAAAAATGATGTATCCTGGGAGACATGAAAGACATCAAGGACAGGGCAGATAGGATCAGTATTACCTGTATATATTACCTGTACATTTCAAATGGTGTTTATGGTGGTTTTAAGACTGGTTGCATAATAGACAAACAAACATAAAAAAAATGGCCAACCCCTTTGTTCAGAATATTTGTTATTGGCGTTCACTTCAATGGAGGGTAAATAACACACTATCCTTAATACATCAATCAACATCTGTATATTACAATATATATTATAATTGTATTACAACTACAATTCACCAGCGGACGGAACAGACAGGAAATCTCACAAGAGCATAAACATGTAAACATAGTTTTCAGTCATTCACTGAAATACAGGCCTGAGCCATGACTCAACATGTGCCTGTGAGCTGCATGTGACTGCCCAGGAATGTGCCACAGGTGAATAGCTGATCAGTGTGCCCAGTGAGAGGTGTGGCCCCTTCTAGAAGAGGACTACCCCCTCTGGTGGCAACAGCTGCTACTGCGCTACTCTGGTATGTTGCATGAAGAGGAAGTGTGAGCTAAAAATATGATAATTCTACAATGATTGTAAATAGAAAACCTTTAGATATTTAGTTTCTCAAATGTGACCCTGCAAAGCAAAATCAGCCGCTTGTCGCACAATACTATTTTGAGAAAATCCACAATAAACAAACTTCCGGGTTAAAATGTTGAATTTCACGTTTTCGCATAATTCGACAGTATACAGGCTACAGTTTGATATTGTGAACTCATTTCATGGAAAAACATACGTTTTGACTGTTCAACCAGGCGAAGATTCAACACATTAGCAGTCATTCCCGTTGTCCATGCCGCTTAAAAAGGTGATTTCTCCTCTTCTGGCATATCGTGATGGGAGAACCATATCAACTTCGGATGTGGTTATCTTAGCGATAGTTTCTGTAATACCTTTGATATACATATACGTTGGAAAGCTTAGTTTATGGCCGTTTATGTGAGCACAATAACTTAATTTTGTAGATTTTACCAAAGCGACTGGTTTCGCTTTGCAGTGTCACATGTCCCCATCCCCGAGTCATTTCTCTCTTCTCTTTCCCTATCTTCAGCTCAGTTGTTTGGGGTAAAATGGTGTCTGCAGGATTCTCCAGCTCCTCCTGAACCTCCAGATCCCTCTGCACAAGGAGTCGTGAATCTTCTCCCAGGAGTCCAGCTCTGAACGCCACAGACCTGTCCTGGAGCGAATGAGCTGGGCCACTTTGCTCCTACTGCCCCTGGCCAGACTAGTGCCGTCTTTGTAGATGAAGAAGACGTCCAGGCCGATGAAGAGCGAGTTGAGCGCCATGAACCCGGAGCGAGCGGAGCTGGACAGGGCCAGCGGTGTCCCTTTGGCCAGCTGTCCGATGTCGGACGCGTCCGTCGCCAGGCTTTGGAAGTTGGTTGATTTGCTGCCAATCACCTTCAAGGCAGAGGCACCGTCCACCAGGGCATCGATGCCCTTTCCCAACCCGAACACTTTAGCCACGACCCGACCAGTCCCCAACAAGACCTCGGCCTTCCCCGGCTGCACGATAGGCCCCGTGTGACTGGCCACGTGCTCCATGCAGTCCAGAATGCTCTGCACGTCCTCCATGAAACTCTGGAAGATGCTGTTGGCCTGTTTATTGTGCTTGTTGTTGACCACCATGCCGGTGATGCCGGTGGCCAGGCTGTTGACGCCGCTGGCCACCCCGAGGCCGACCCCCGTCATGGTGAGGATGAGGGACACGCCGGCGGTCACCGGGGCCAGAGCCAGGCCTGCTATGGACAGGGCTCCACCTGCCACCCCCACTGAGCTGCCCGCCACACTGGAGATGCTGGCCCCCGTCTTCATCCTGTCCAGCTGGTCTGCGCTGCCCGTCAGGTCACAGAGGAACTGGCGCATCCTATCACGGCGTTGGCAGAACAGGCCGATGAAGGTCAGAGCAGTTTCGTGGAAGAGGAACGTCAGCCTGATGTCCTGGTTTCTCCTGAAAGAAAGCAGATGAGTGACACATACAATTGTCATTCAGGGTGACATAAAGTCCCTAACCCCCACCCTAGAGCACTCTCCAGGGGTTGGTGCAGAGGGCCTGTTTTCACGTGCTGCTTGCGTCGTTTGTAAATATTGATTATGCATGTTGAAATTTAACAACCATGGTAAGGGGGGAAAACATGCAGCAGAAAATTTAAATATTTCAGGGAAATCCTGGACACTTGCCTGATGTAGTTTAACTGGTCCACATGAGTAAGCATCATTTGGAGAGACACCTCACTCGTGCCCACAGGAAGGTGGAATTCATCATTACTCTTCCTGAAAAACATTTCAGTAGCCATTGCAGTTTTGCAACATGCAAAATGATAAAATAGTTTGTGAGATAATTATTAGTCCCAACCTATTGCCATCTCCTGTGTAGAATTTGTTCTTCAATCTGGGGGATGGAAATGACATCTGAAGTTTAGATACTTATTATTACTATATACACACAAGTGATATACTGTATTATATAACATAAATAGAAGCTAGATCTTTGCTGTACGAGGCATTCTTGGTTGTAAGTCAATTTCAACCTTTCCCTGATCCGTTCACAGAGCTGTTGTGAGATGTGTATGTATTTCTCCAGATGGAAGGTCAGCACTTCCACGTTATTCAGGCTGGGGAGGAAGAAAGCGGCGTCATCCCTCTTGAAATGGACAAGAAGAGGAGCAGCCACCCTTGCGGCAAAGATCACCGAACGGACATCTGCAGCGTTTACCCCTTTGGGCAGGTAGCGGCTGTCTGTAAACACGAAGAGCGACGTGACCGCTAGCTTCTCCACAGCTTCCAGGAAGTGCTGCAGCTTCTCAAGCCCTTCCAGGGTGTCCTTCAGAACAGCCCCCAGCTCCTTCTCCAGCTCCTGACGTTTGCCGTCTGCAGACATTGCAGTCAAGCTGCTCCACAGATACTTCCTGAAAGCTTTGGTCTTTTCTTTAGATTTTTTGACATCTTCGAACTTGGCATCAATGTTGTCTGCCCTGTCCTTAATTTCGGTCATTGTGTCCACCTCTGTTTCCCTCTGCAGGCACCATTTGTCTGCTGTGTCACAGAATTGCTTCAGTGTGTAAATGTAGACAAGGGTGTCTGAGATGTAGTGACCCAATGTCTGTTCGAGGTCTTTTCTGAAAAATAGAAAGTCCAGATCATGTTACATTATGTTGTGTGTATTGTTAAATGCAGTGCGGACTGTGATCTTATCTCTTTTGTGAGTATGATGTTATTAATAGAGTAGCCATTTTTAAAAAAGCCACATGGTGGTGCCATACACTTGGGTCATTGTAGGAGATTTCCTCATCATTTGCTGATTTACCAGGTCCTCTCTTAGCTTCCTGTTTATTTATTGTAGCACTATCACCACGTTAACATGAGAGAAACCTTCTCTTTTATTTGGAAAAACAGTACAGTCATGTTTACAGTAACACATGACAAGCAAGCATTACTCTAATCAGTTATCATATGAGTAATGTTAGATGAAATGTGGTACATACTGTAAGTAGTGTACAACATGTTTGCTGTCAAGGTTGTATTATACTTTCAACTCACTGAACGTTATCATATTTTAGGGTTTTGTGTTGGTGAGTGTGAATATCTTTGCTTTTTATCTATAAGACTATAGTTCTAGTAGGCTGCTTAAATACTGTCAACAGAAATTGTACAGAATAGACTTCAAACCAAGGATCAACGTTTTTTAGTGTAATCTCACCGGAATTTCTGTTTGCTTTCCATTAGGTCTCATTTATTAGGTCTGCTCCCAGGGACCTTCAGCTGAGTCACTTGAGTTCAGAGTATAATCTTTCTCTCCTTTGATTCACATGAAATGTTGTTTCGTGTGGCTTCTTTCTTACACTGATCTTCGTTTTATTTTGTGTTCGTGTCTCGCTGTCATTTGAAAGCTAAAGTATCACAGTTGCTTATGAGGTGTTGACCTAAGTATTTGGTTCTGCCAAACTGGTTTGGCCACTCTGCTGGTAAAAAGACTTGGGAGTTGGCAGGACAGGCAACTCCCAGGACAACTTCTGCATGTACAATACTCTAAGGCCACACTAATCCTCAAGGTCCCTGTGATGTCACTACATGCGTTCTGACTCCCATACAATGGGCCTGGCCCTGTGGTGTTGCATTCAAGCTGCAGGTTTGGGTTCAAGGGCCGGTGGGGAGAGTGTTCTCTCCCTTCTCTGCAGTTGCAAATACATATCTGCAGAGTTTCAATGGAGAACCATTTGTGTACCAAATTCAGTACAATGGGCTTGAGAGAACAGGCTCTCCGTAGATGTACTCTGGTAGCGGTTATGCTACACTGTTTTAGGAGAAACAGTGCAGTATTATTGCTTTCAGACAATACCCAGAACATACAGTATTATTGCTTCCAGACAATACCCAGAATGCTAATACACAAAAAAAATTATAAGTGGCTGGGGCATTTTCTATGCTAACTCTGTCAGACGTGTCAGTCATGCTGGCTACAGCTGAATACTACTCAACACGAGACAGATTTTTACCTTGTCACCTCCCTAGTGATGTCACCTCTCCTGACGTTTGCTGTCTGCAGACATTGCAGTCAGGCTGCTCCACAGATACTTCCTGAAATAGGCCGGGAGCCAGGTCCACCCCTCAGGATGTTTTTTGCTACCTTTTTTTCACTATTATTTCCTATTATCTTATACCTTGAGCCATCACAAGATGGTAATGACCACCCCCAACTCGGCCCCGTTTGGTCTCAGGAGCCAAAAAACACCCTTTTTGGGAAAAGCTTTTGGCGGAATGACATAATTGTGAATATTAAGGTACTGGAGCTACATAAATGGTCATATAACCCTATAATTTAGCATGGTGTATCCTGACACATAGGGGAAACTACCAAAAAAAGATTTTGGGGATTGCTGCCTTTTTGCTGTCAAATATAACCCTCAACATACCCCAAAAGACAAAAATATGTCTGTCCGCCTGACAAATTGTCATCAAAACTGATCATTTTCAAGCATTTTATGATACCTATCACTGCCTCAAATGTACACAAAAAACTTCCCAAGTTTATAAGCTTCAATTTAAATCCAAGTTGACCTTTCTATCTAGAGGATTACAGCTGGTATGACCAAAGTTCTGCACTATGCATAAAATCGGAGAAAACAGAACTTTCAAGCATTACCATTCCAAATGGGATTAAGCATATATTAAACATATTTTTAAAAGAGTCAACAAATGTGAGTTCTACTCTAGTACATATGAGCACTGGTCAGAGCATCTGTGTGTGTGTGTGTGTGTGTGTGTGTCCAGTGTAGTTATGCTCTGGGCATGCAGTCCGGCTGTATCTCTGATGACCAGTTTACAGCCACGTCCATTTTCACTGACGGCTGCTTGCTCACCTCTGACCTCTTTGGATCACCAGAAATGACAACACTGTATAGTAGCTACCATGGAAGTCAGAAAGAGAGAGTATTCAATACGCTAGTCAGCCGTGTGATCAGTTAATGATGATGGTTGTTCAGTGACGCTTGATTAAGACAATTGAGAATCCTCTTACGAGCTTTAGAACCTGATGTGGTGGTTGTCTGGCTATGGGCTAACATGCAGCAGCAAGTAGCCTGGGTGCCAGCCGAACTTAGCCCCGGCCACAACATTTAAGGTTTGGAAGTTCGGTCTGGTATTGCTCCATTGGCGCAACTATGCTTGAACCAGAGCTGTGCAGACCAATTAAATTGTCAGGGTGGGCTTTATATGACAATGGAGAAATGATTAACAGTAACGTACTCAACCACTTCACCAAAGAGCGCTTTGGTTGACTAAGCTTACAACAAAGATGCTGCTCTGATTGGTTGTAGGTCTATCCAATTGAGTGAAGAGGCGTTTTTTTTTCCTGGTTCAATTGAAACACACCCCATAATTACAGCCCAGTAGCCTAGAAATCTAGATGCCCCTAGCGGCAGCAAATGTAATTTGGCTGGCGGGGCAGTCTAGGCACGATCCATAGAGCCAGGGAGCTGAGAACCCGAAGCACCAGCGGGCCAATCACAGCGTGTATAGAGTCGGTGGGTGGGCTTAACATAATGGTGACTGACAAGCGACCAGAAGTTGCGATGGTAACGCATCCTATTATTTGAAAACAAGAAGATGATTCGTTTAGCGTTATCCTATTGCGTGGAGAGGGAAGGTTACACATCCTGCTACTTGAAAACAAGAAGATGATTCGTTTAGCGTTATCCTATTGCGGGGAGGGAATTTGAAAGACAACTGTTTATCCCACCCCTGTCCTGGGCTGTTAGCCCTGTCTACGGTGAGTGTCCAGACCCTACATCTTGATGTGGGTCTGGCTCGTCAGGCTAACAGCCCAGTGGAGCAGTATCAGACTCAAATTCTGACTAGAATTTTGAGTATGACAACGTCAGGCTAAGCAGCAAGACAAGTTGTGGGTTAAAATCAGGCCTGCCACCATTGTGCCCTTGAGCAGGGCACTTAACCTATTAGTTGCTCTGGGGAGACTATCCCTTGTAATAATATGTACAGTAAAAGTGTAAAAAATAGTAAAAGCTTTGGTCTTTCTAACATCTAAGAGTTCAATCTACCTAAATCATAGAAGCAAGACACTTATCTTTTCTATGACGCCAGAAATATCCTCTTTACCTTGTTCGGTTTTTTAACATTAATTTTATTTAATGAAAACATGTCAGTGAACTATGCATGACTTTCCCCGTTAAAACCGAATGAAACCTAATTACACTCACGTACCTCTTAAAGTGACAGTCACTCAATGAGACCTACACACCACTCCTGTAGGCTAATGTCATTGTGTAATCAACATGAAGTGGCCTATTCAAATTACTGATTATTTTTAGCTATAAGTAATTATGCAGATGCTAAAGTACTATTAACTGTTAACAAAATATATATAGTTTATGATTATGAATTCAAAATATGAAATAGAAACAAGATGAGCTATTTTCTGTGGGTTGAGCAGACTAGGATTGCCACTGCTGTGAATGATCTGTGATTTTTTTGGTCACTATAACCGTGTCCATACCGTTAGGTATGTTATCGATGACATGCATCCTCTGTCAACTGTTGAGTCAGTGACCCACTAGGTCTAAAAAAATATGTTTGACTGTTCAGTACTGTTCGTATTTACATCTAAAGCGCAGACTTAAAAGTTACTTTTCTTAGTAACTAATTACTTTTGATATACAGTAACTGGGCAAGTAATTCAATTACTTTCAAAAGAAGTAGCTAGTAACTGTAACTGAATACTAATTTTCAGTAACTTGCCCAACACTGGTGGAGACATACAGTGCCCAGAAGATCTATACAGCGTGCTGCAAGACAAGGAATCTACGATCAAATTCTTCTGGGTTGGTGACAGCGATGTGGCCAAGTATGATGATGCGGTCCCTGAGAAGTTGCCTCCTGTAAAAGGCACTCTGAAAGTTCATCAGATCACCACAAAGGTACCTGGGAAATTGTGCCACCGACAAGTCTCATGTTTCTGCTGCCGCACCAACACCACCTGTGTGTGTGATTCACCAACAGAAGTTCATTTTAACAGAGAAGTAGAGGTAGAGGTCTTCCCACAAGCTGAAGCAGTCTTTTCCCCTGGCCTGGCAACTGCTGAAAATGTAGATGGCAAATTCGTTATTGTGCAGTATGATGACCAGCCATGTGTTGGGCAGGTGCTCCAGTCTGTTGCAGATGAAGTGCAAATTAGCTGCATGGTACAAAAGGGGACCAAAAATAACTTTGTGTGGCCAAGTCCACCTGATGAGATTTTCTATTTCAAATCTGACGTGAAAGTTGCAATCACAGAGCCCGAGCCTTCGTCAAATAAGATTCAAGGTTAGGAGAAGATGACTGGGCAACATTCATTCAGTTTATGAAATAGAATGTGTATCAACTTTAGACGCCTATCAGTAATTTTATCTCTACACTGAATTTATGTTCTGATGCCCAAGGCTGTTCTGATTTTAACGATTTTTTTAGAGTTAAATGCTAACATGTTATGTGTGAAATACTGAAATTGATTGTGCTTTTTATATGTTGAAATATATTGACATGATTCCACATTATATGATACTACATTTTGTTATAATATTTGAAATACTGATACATTATGATACGTTATACATAATACTATACATTATACTATACACTATACAGTTGGCCACGTCAATTTGCCAGTAGCAGTTTGAGAAGGCTAATTAGGGGAGGGGGGACTTCCCTCCTCAATCATAGCCTCACTGCCAGAATAAACCAGCCAGTTATTTCTTAGAACCTTATAATGTCTACTGTAGGATGTGAAACCATGTAGCTTCATCCACAAATAGTTGTGATGACTTTATACCCAAGGTTGTATTGATAAGTTACTGATGAGAAATTAAATTTTATTTCAGGCTACACTTCAGATGCAGTTTCTGTGGTTGGTTAATATGTAGCAGAGTTTGTGACTGGCTGGCCATGGGGGCCTTGCAATACTCAGTATTTGAGTTTATAGTTCTCTTCCACCTCTGCTGGGCAGCGGGGATTTCTCACAGGAAACGGTCTGTGCATCAAGATTCTGGTCGCTCCAATACCTAGAGAGCTCCCAAGGGTTGCGTTAGTAAGCCTTTCCCTAGAGTGGAGAATCTACAGCAACCTCCTGGATCGTCTCTGCACAGCGACTGCACATGGTGATTGCTGTCAGCACAGTTCAGCAGTGTCCCTGACATTGTGCCATGCTCTCCAGAGCAGAGGAAGACCAAGACCAACGTTTGAGACTTTGGACAGCGGATCACGTGACTCGGACTTGACATTTGACTACAAGCCTATTGCCTCTAGCTTGACCCCCGCCCACCTAGATCTTCTCTCAGGGAGATTTAGTCTGGCAACCCATAATTCATAACCGTTTGCCTCAGACA
This sequence comes from Sardina pilchardus, assembly GCF_963854185.1. Taxonomy (NCBI): domain Eukaryota; kingdom Metazoa; phylum Chordata; class Actinopteri; order Clupeiformes; family Clupeidae; genus Sardina; species Sardina pilchardus. Next base: position 10,349,045 of record NC_084996.1, on the reverse strand, counting down.
AGAAACATGTCAGCCCAATCAGCAACGAGAGGTGAGAGCTGTGGATTTCTGCAAAGGCCAGGGAATTGTGCTTCTCACATTCCCACCACACTGCAGCCATAAACTCCAACCGCTTGATCGAAGTGTGTTTGGTCCATTTAAAAGGATGGTAAATGGGGCAAGTGATGACTGGATGAGGGGGAATCTAGGCAAAACGATGACCATCTATGACATCCCAGGCATCGTGAAGATTGCTCTTCCGACAGCCGCAACACCAGGCGGGCTTTCAGTGCACAGGCATATGGCCTTACAATTGCAACATTTTCCAGGACTGTGACTTTGCACCTTCTCAAATCACAGATCGTCCTGATCCATCTGGGAATCTTCCACCTGGCTCCTCTCCAGCTCACCTGCCGCCTGGCTCCTCTCCAGTTCACCTGCCGCTCGGCTCCTCTCCAGCTCACCTGCCGTCCGGCTCCTCTCCAGCTCACCTGCCGCCTGGCTCCTCTCCAGCTCACCTGCCGCCTGGCTCCTCTCCAGCTCACCTGCCGTCCGGCTCCTCTCCAGCTCACCTGCCGTCCGGCTCCTCTCCAGCTCAACTGCCACCAGGGTCCTCTCCAGCCACTCATACTAGCCACCTGCATTCTGATGAGATGCCAAGCACCTCGGGATCCATCGCAGGTCAGTCATTCAGTCCATCATGCATCAGGCCATTTCCAAGAGCAGGCCCAAGGAAAGCTACAGGTAGGGGTAGGAAGAAGAGGCGCTCGGAAACCCTGACTGATACACCAGTGAAGATGGCATTGGAAGAGGAGGAGCGTCGGAAAGGAAAAAACATCAGAAAAAAAATCTTGGGGAGTGAGAAAATCAAAACCAAGAAGGCAAAAAAAAAAAAACCTGCCAAGAAAAAGGTGAAAGTGGAAGACTCCTGAAGAACAAGATGATCTCTGTGTAATCTGTATGGAGCCATTCAGAAATTCCAAATCCAAGGAAGTGTGGGTTAAGTGTGTTTTGTGTACGTTTTGGGCCCATCAGGCATGCACTCCTGGCCTGACCAATTTCATTTGTTTGATCTTGTATGACTTCAGTCTTTAATTTCCTTGTTGTTGTCACCATTGTGACTTAAAGTGGATATGATGCATTTCATTTGTTTGTTCTTGTCACAATTGTGACTGATTTAATATGTTAATTCTGTGGAAGGGGGGTAAATATGTTTATGTTAATTTGCTCTCAATTACATACACACACACACACACACACCCATATGAATGTGCACATACAGACATGCACACACAAATGCCTACGTGTGCATGCACAAACACACACAATATGCACATACACTCCCAATATTCTCACACATTATATTGTTGCTGCCATTAATTTGAAATAAAAATGTTGTTGTGGCATATCACTTGGAGTACCCATAGTTTTTGTGCATTTTGTCTAGCTGTTACAACTTACCCCAGTATGTGTTAGAACCTACCCCAGTAGTGAGGAAGGTTGTAACAAAGGACCACCTTGTATTTGTCATCATCTCACAAAGTTTGTGGTGTAGTTGTAGAAATTTAAATTGTTGCCAGTTGTAGTAGACAAATGTGGGTATATTGCCTAAAAGTTTCAGACGTGTAGCTTAAAAAAAAAGGTGGGTTTAGGTGCTGATAAAAAAAAGTACAATCATACCCGGTCTCCCCTACAGCAATTTTATATATTGTCATAATATTGTCAGTTTATAAAGTTCAGGCGAAGTAGGATGTAACGTTAGGAACCTCTGATTAATATGATTGGTAAGGATGGACCCATGATTTCAAAGATAGCAAGTTTTGCAAACGTTTCCCAATTGAGAGCTCCCAGACTCCCAGACCAAGTCTTCTAACTTTCACTTTAACCCATTCATGTTAACCCTCTAACCGCCCGGGTTTTTTTTTATTTTTGCATAAAAAATTCAAAAGGCCATGGCTCGAAAGTGGTCAGAGATAAAGTCCTACTGTAAATGTGAAAATCATTGAGTATGAACTAAAGTTTATAAAGGGAGTAAATTTACTCATCTAATTTGCATATTATGACGTCACAGGATGGCAATAGCGTCAAATTATGCACATTTCAGTAAATACTGATTGTTGAACACATTTGAGCAGTTTTACTTTGATTTTTGTAATTTCTCCGACATAACAAACAAACAGGACCACAGCCACATGTAAACCAACAATAGTAAACTATTAGTATTACCACAATCCCTATGTTACTATATAATAAAGTAGCCTGGTCAAATCAGTTCCTATCGCGGATGACTTTGTAGTTCTTCAGAGCCCTATTTTTACTAGACCTGCTGTCTGTACCATGTCAATTACAGACACTATCATCATGATTATCACTGGCACCAAGCACACCATGCTTATTTGAACCCTTTGGTCAACATTGCTGCAGGTAAACATTGACGTACACACGCAAAGACCCACCTCCATTCACAGACGCATCTTGACTGTCACTGCCAATGAACGACCGATCATAATCTCCAAAAGGCAGATAATCTCCTTCAGAATCAGAGTAGGTGAATGGCAGACCCAAGACTTCATAACACACGACTTTGTTTTTTAACATTTGCCGTTTTTCTGCTTCAATTTGTGCATAGCGATCGCGCATTTCACTTCCGCGTTATAAACAGGAAATGCGTCTTTTTTTTTTGTTTCTCGCGAGTAATACAGGCACTTCCTGAAAACCTTTTTACTCGAATTTGGGCTTGAATCGAAGCTCTGGATGTCTGCCAACTAGTGGTGGAGAGTACAAAGGCGATTTGTCACCCTACTCGGATCTACCGTCTGTTTTAATCAGTGATGTTGCTTGTCGCCGTACGGCGCCTTGGGCGGTTAGAGGGTTAAAGAGGAACAATGCAGATTTGGCTATTTCTTTGCCATCTTCTCGTTTTACGCTTGCAGGTCTTTCTGAAGAGCTTCCCCTAGCTGGTCAGTCTGCCTTTTCATGAGCATGATCACAAGGTTGCGATACTTTCTGTTTGTCAGTGCACCGGCCCGTTGGCACAAACTTGCAAGCGTTGTTTAAATTCACATTTACGCTGTCCCGAGTCCCGACAACTGTTTTTTACTGTAAATTGTTGTCTGACCCTATCATTGTGCTACAGAATGGAAAAGACAGAACTGCATGGTATATAAAGGAAAAAAAAAAATAATAAAGTAGAAATTTGACCATAGGACAATCTCGTTAGGGAAAACTGTAAATGCAGTGCTGTAGGAATTACAGTGCAGCGAAATACAGCTTCTGTCATCTTTAAAGGAACACTTCACCATTTTTTCATATTAAAGAGGAACTATGCAGGATTGGCGATTTCATCTCTGGTTTCGGTTTCGTTTTCGCTCGTTTTATGCTTGCATTTTCTCTGCAGAGCTTCCCCGACAGCTTTAGCGTGTATATTTATACATGTATAGGCTATATTTAAATATATAAATTGCAAGCGTGGTTCTTCGTCTCAGACATCCAGATGTAAACAAGGAGCGATCGTCTCCTGCAGAAAGTTGCATAGGGTCTCTTTAAACTATGTTATTCGCTTAATATAATTAAGACGAGTTGATACATAACGTACCTCTCACGTTTCAGTGCGTGCACTCACTGGCTCTGACGTGCGGCTCAACTTTGATAGCACTTAGCTAGCTCAATGCATTCAATGCTTAGCCGCTATATAACTTAAATATTTTCATTAAACCGAGACGATTAGCAGGCGGAACATATATAATATTTCTAGCAGGCTATGGTTCCGGACCGGAGGACTAGAGCAAAGCCAAGGAGAACACTTGTTTACCGAAGACGTACTTTCATTGGCTAGCTGCCTCGCGTTTACCGCTTTCATTTGCATAAAGTTAAGCAGAGCCCAACTTCTTGACACTCCGCTTCTGTTCAAATGACCGTGCCGCCTTCCCAAGGTGCACTGCGGAAGCGTTAAAGACGCCTTGCCGCTCTCCATAGGAAATGAATGGGCTATGTGTGGTGCGGTGGCTTTTGTCGCGATAATGGACACGTACTGTTAGGCTCCGTTCGAATCGGAAGGCAGCTGCCTACTGCCTCCCTCCCTAAATAGAGAGCTCTCTAACTAGACATGACTTTAGTTTAAACGCGTCGTTTAATATGAGCGTAGCACTCTAGAATCGTTGGTTAACACTACGGTATGACGTTAGCAAAAGCTTGACTTTAAACTAAATTAGCCTACGTAAGCTATCAGGCTAACGGTATAAAATAGTTTCACTGACAGCTAATATCTCAGACCAGCCGTTATTAGTGGGTACAACAATGGTATAACCAGGTAGTAAATAGTTTATTTTCAATCTACTTTCCACAAATCCAAGCTAAATAACGTCACACAAATTACATTTCGACAGACTCGGCAGTCAATTACCTATATCGGCAGCCATGTTTGTTTTGTTTTCACCGAGATTCAGACGTGGACGCAAAGGATTGTGGGTAGAAGGCAGCTTGTAGTGTACATCGATGCTGCCTTCAAAATTGACCGTTATTCGGGAATTCTAAGATATCTTAAAAGGCAGTGAAAATCGTTTTTTCGGTTTCGAACGGCCTTCGCTGCCTTGCTCTCTAGTTAGATATCTTAGAAGGCAGCAGTTTTCGAGATTCGAACGGCGCCTTAGACTCTGCACAGTAATATCCTCACTCCAAAGTGAAACTGAAAGTGCAAGAGTGAGAATATTACTGCACCACACAATTTATCCATCTTACCTGCTTACAAATGTACCACGTTTTATTTTGTCTCACCATACTTGATCTTGTGACTACCTGTGTAACTGTATTTTAATAGGGATAACATGGAGGTGTTTGGTCGCTTCTAACTTCAGGCATCCCAACCTGCAAAAAGTCATTTCAGGGAGGTTTTCCTACAAACCCCCCCCCCCCCCCCCCCCCCCGCAAAAAAAAAAAAAAAAGAGGCAGCTAGCCCAATGCACTTCTAATCATGTAAGAATATGTAGATTACTTTATGGGCTTCTTATACTATTAATGTAAACGGCTTTATTCTTATTCCATTGCAACTTTAAACAGGTCTAAGGAGTTTGTTGTTTTCATGTAGCCCTGGCAACTAGCCGGCCTGAATAATATGCGCTTGAAATGAAACCTATTGATACGGTTCTGGAGAAGAGATATAATCCCGCCCACACTGGCAATTGATTGGTTGACTTACCGAAACATGCCAATCAGGATGCTTCATGTCATGAGACACACACGCACACTATCACACACATGAACAGTCTCTCGCTCTGCCTCTCTGTCGTGTGCGCGCTACACAGATGCTGTGCGCGGTTTTGAGCACAGTCTGTGTCGTGTGTGCGCGATCTTGCCCGCTCGCTCTAGATTCCGGGAGATTTTAAGTAATTTGCGGGCATCAGTGAGTCGCTATTAATATGAGGGAGACTCCCGGAACTTCCGGGAGACTTGGGATGTCTGTAACTTCATCTCTGTTTGGATCCTTATGAATGCATTGGGCTAGCCAAGTGCTATCAAAGTTGCGCCGCGCGCCAGAGCCAGTGAGTGCACGCATTGAAACGTGAGAGGTATGTATCAACTCGTCTTAATTAGGGGAATAACGTAGTATTATATGAAAAAACGGTGAAGTGTTCCTTTAACCAGAGATTTTCGAAATCCCAGAAGTACTTTTTCAGATACCTCACAACCGTGTGCCTAACATAACACAACAGAATTTGAAATTCATTGTGAAACTTGCTATAGAAGATCGTTGAAGACCAGAAAACATTCGGTGAGCTGCACATGTTTAAAAACGAACGTTTAGGGGTGTTTAAGGTAGGGTGACCAGACGTCCCGGTTTTCCTGGGACAGTCCCGATTTTGAATGGCGTGTCCCGAGTCCCGACAAAAGCCCGTCGGGACGCTAATATGTCCCGGTTTTCACCAACCACTGTTGAAGGGTGGTTTTAATATAGCCCGATCACTACCTAAACCCATGTAGAAACTAGCATAACGCGTCCGACGTATGCTTTGTGTGTGTGTGATCGTGTGCCAGTCAATCGCAGTCTGCACAATCTTTGCAGGCAACGTTACATTGTTTCATTGCCTCGTTTTAATGGCTAGCAGGTTACGCTACGACAATGCTGAAGAGAAAGTCATCATTCTCAATAACCTATTAGTCCATGAGCCAGAGGGGTTGGTCGTTATCAAAAAAGGGGGCAATTAAACCATACCTTTACTGAAAGCCTGGAATCTCAGCTTTTCAGTGATGTATAATGGCCATCTGACAAGAGTAGCTGTTTAGAGTTATCATGTAAACTAAGGTTGAGAAAATAATATGGCTGAGTTTCGTTTTCAAAAAATCTTTTCATGCATAGGCTATAATGTTTAGGAGTCAGACAGTGCATGCCCTAATCTCTGACTGAAAGTGCACAGAATTTGTGCATTTACACAGCAATATTTAAGAAATTTTCTCGGGGGTGACACCCCCGAACCCCCACTACCGTTTGGGCTTAAGGACGGCTACGAAAAAAAGTTTAATCTGTCGCATGTTGACGTTACATTTGATCACGCACAAAAGTGTCCCGGTTTTGGTTCAGAAAAATCTGGTCACCCTAGTTTAAGGACAGAATAGTCCATGCACAAAGCGAGCAATGTTAAAGCCATACAGAGCTCCATTTTAAAGCTGCCAAATTCCACAAACAGGCTCAATCGTCGAGATTTCAGTGTCAAACACACATGTTCATGCTAGGCAATACAGAAAACTGGCTTAAAGTGTAAAATACCGAAATATTTAAACACTTAGTCACAAAAACAGCCCCCTCAACAATCTTCAAAACAGGGTGATACAAAATAAAATTACTGAAGTGCACGTCATTGTAAACGAGGACTCAGTTTAAACCATAGTATATACTTTCCTGTTCTTAAATTTCCTTTGAACATACTAGTAGTCAGGCTATACTACTCTTCTATTTATTAACACACACGCACACACTACAGTTACAGTAGTAGAAGGGATGTCATGTCACAAACACACACACACCAGACAGATACAGTCAAAGATCATTAAAGTGTAAGTCCGGCAAAAATTAAAAAAAAAAGATAGTCTTTTTCTGAATGAACATACATCAACAAAGCCGTGGAAGAAGTATTTTTCGTTGATCACGCAGTACAGAGCTATCACTGGCAAGAGCTACAGCCCAAAATCGCAAACAGTGGGTTAGCATAAGACATACAAGGACACGCTATCAAACTCGCATTTATAATTAAAGGGATAGTTCGGGTTTTAAGACACGAAGTTATATGGGTTCCCCGTCAGCAACGTTGTGCATCAGCACTGACTTACCCCGCAACAGCGTCCTGTGAGCCGAGATCCAGCCGTTTTTTTATGATGAAGAAAGTAGTCCGGCAAGTTTCTGGGGTCACGAAAGTAAAGTGTTTTTCTTCTCAAAACCATATGCGTTCAAAAGAGTGATATATTTGCACCACAAAAACGTTGTCCAGGAAAAATTCAAACCTCGTTATCACTTACTTATTTTTCGCGATTCCTATCACTGCGCGCTACTGACAACTGGACAACGTTTTTGTGGTGCAAATATATCACTCTGTTGAACGCATATGGTTTTGAGAAGAAAAACACTTTACTTTCGTGACCCCAGAAACTTGCTGAAGAAAATAGTCCGGCATCAAAAACGATCAAAAACCGGCTGGATCTCGGCTCACAGGACGCTGTCGGGGGGTAAGTCAGTGCTGATGCACAACGTTGCTGACAGGGAACCCATATAACTTCGTGTCTTAAAACCCGAATTATCCCTTTAACTAACATTGCTCAAAACAGCGCCAAACCTCGTGAGCAACTTGCACTAGGTGTCTACACATAAAACGAAACACCAATCAGTCTGTAAACTTAGTTTGGAATAGTTTGTATACACTTAGAATCAGTTCGAGACCGCAACCCTATCTGAAGCACAGAAATGTCATGTGAAATCTCGCACGGGAGCATTGCATTCTACAATCGCGGACTTTCCTTGTGAGGACCTAGAAGGGGTAAGTGTACATAACAGTCTTCTTTTATACACGTCGGGTTGGTGAACCAAGTTGTTGGTGCTTCATTTTATGTGTAGACACCTAGAGCAACCTTCTGACAAAGTTTAGCACTGTTTTGAGCAATGTTAGTTGTTTAAAAATGTGATTTTGACTACCAGTAGTCCCTTTCGGCAATAGCTCCTGTGCTTCCATGTGAGATCTCGCCCTAGCCATGATATTTCTCAGGTCTTTGGACGATGGTCTGATAGAAAATACCGGCGTCTGGAGAGGGGTGGTTGGTTGCCCCCCCTAAATAACTCAGACTTAACATATTGTGTGAGGTGCCTCCTGATCTCACCGACATTCCTCACACCTTGCTTTGAGAGCTCAACTACTCGTTGCTCTACCCTGATGTCCACGGATTCACATCGCTCAACACTGACCTGCGTAAAGCTTCTAATGAACCTATCTATTTTTACTTGGTGACTGCGAAAGATCGGCCTGACAAACCCATTTTAGCGGGTCAAAGTAGATCACGTGCGTGTCGCCTGTTCGCGGCTGACTTGCACTTACCATCTTTCCAGTCTTTTCCTCTGAATGGGCACTTACCATCTTTCTAGTCTTCTCCTCCTAATATCTCTTCTTTTGGGCAAAAGCTAAATCTTTGCCCTGGTGGCAGACGAGTCTATTTGATCCCACGAACATGAACGGGATTCCGCTATAAGAAATGGCTGGCATGCCCGATCCAACTGTCCACTCTCAGGCTGCGTTCAGACTGCAGACGAATCTGATTCAAATCCGATTCCTTGTCATATCCGATTTTTAGGGCTGACTGTTCACGCTGCCTTTAGGAAGTGTCCAAATCGGATATGGCTCTGTTCAGACTGGGTGACATTAGTAACAGATCTGACAGGTTGCTGTAGCAACGAAAACAAACGTTTCTGCCATCAGGAGGAAATACTTGCTAATTTGGTGCGATTAAACATAGAACAATACCACTAGGTGAGTGTTCATTGAATGCATGCGTGTGCGCATTTGCGCGACAGAAACCGAAACTAATCGGTGGCAAGCTCCGCTTCAAACTGTTGGAGGGCTATTTAATTATTACAGTGCATTCAATAGAACAACGTGGATTCTTGCAACTTCCATAGAAACAGAGCAGAGACTGTATAATGCTCTGTTTAGCATTGAGTATTGTTAAGTCACGTTTAATATAACAACTCGAAAGAGGTGGGCGGTCACGCGTGTTAAACACATAAAGTCACATCACGGACAGTCAAATCCGATTTGAGTGTTGGGACCTGTTCTGACTGAGACGCATCTGTCCATATCCGATATCAATGCGATATGAAACTACCTCCTGGATGTGGTTTGCAACCGTTTCGCAAAAAATTGGATTTCATGTGACATGTCACTGTTCAGACTTCAAAAGTGACATCCAATTCAAATCTGAATGGGCTAAAAATCGGATTTTGGCTGGCAGTCTGAACGCAGCCTCAGTAAACTCGACTGGCATGCGTAGGTGCCCATTCTGTGTAAACACCATGGCGGTGTTATTAAAACGTGTCCATCTACTGCTTGTAGGCTACATCGTCTCTAATAAACGTTGACTTTCACTCAGGATCAGACTCAGTGATTCAATGAAGTTGTAAAATCTATTTAAGCCTGTCACTACCTTGAGACTTACCTATGTTGTTGAAATGGCTGTCAATCGCAAATGTAATACATTTTGCCCTCGATTCATCCGCCACTCCCTTTATAAAAGCACTTAATTCTTCAAAAGTTGTGTAAAGCCTACCTTACATTGCCAGACTTTGCAAAGATTTGGAAAAGATTTTTGAAAAACTACAGTCTCAGACCCTCTCACATCTAAAGACAATTCATTGAGGTTTTAGTCACAGTCTAGTCACAGGCCAGTCTCAGATTAGGATTTTGCAAAGACTGTGGGTCACTATTTACAAGACTGCTGCTAGATTCCTTCAAATTATTTCCATCGTGCAATAGGCTACACGTCATCATTCACAGGAAATCACATGATAGCCTACTCATATCAAAGTAATTTTTTCGCGTTTCTGCAGCATTGTTTGATGTGTGACATCACTAACAGATATAGAGCTGTTCTGTCACGTAGAACAACCGACTAATAAATTATAAGAAATGAAATAACAAATAATCATAAAGGCTACAGCTTTCGCCTATTTTGCCCCTTCCTGTTTCATGTTCGCGCAAGGTTACTATTGGTTTTTAATGTTCACGTCACTATTTGCATGAGCCACGACTGAAAAAAGGGTATCCGCCGTTCATTCCGACATACCAGCACTCCGACATTGACGTCCAATTGTCGTAGTGGAGGCATGTCTCCTTATGGGAAAAAGTCCCACCACTCCGACATATTTTTTTTTCATGGTCGCAGTGGCGGTATTTAACTTTTTTTTTCAAACAACGTGCCATTCCGACATGAGGTAATTAATAGGCTATTAATGTTACAGTTATTATTTTCCTGTCACTTCGTCTGTTTTATGACCTAGAAGGATGTATTTGGCATCTGTGGATAGCTCTAGCTCTCCTCTTTTATCTGACATGCAAGCCATATATTTTTTATCATGGTTTCACGAGTAGCCTAAATCAAACGAAAGTAGCGGTAGCCGAAGCTATATTACATTCTTATTTGTTTGTCACTTCGTCTGTTTTTATAACACAAAAGGATCGATGTGTTTGGTATCAATGGAAAGCTCTGTTTCTCCTCTTTCATTTGATATGCGTGTCTGTTGCCTGCGATGCCTGGTCCCGGAGTAATCCAAGCGAGAGCAGTGGCTGCGTGGAGCAATATAGACTGTAAATATGATAGGCCTATACTTTGATTTAAATTCATGATTTTATTTTATTTTCATACTTGATCGTACAGACACTGTCTAGTCTCGTTAAAGCCCCGGTTCTGCTCTTTCATGCAATATAGGTCTCATCTCGCTATGACTAATAATCGCGGAGCAATGTACAGAGAAAAATGGGTGTGTTTTTTGACGCACTTTGCGTCCGTCGGGCTCATAGGGTCCGTTAAATTGTCTTGGAAAAAAATAGGATTTGTAAATTGTCGGAATGGGGGTACTAAAATGTGTCGGATTGGCAGCATGTCTAAATAGCAGCATGTCGAAATAGAGGCATGTCTAAATGGAAGCATGTCGTAGTGGTGGCATGTCTGAGTGGCAGCATGTAACCTGAAAAAAGACTTCCGATAATATCAAACATGTTTGATATTGTCGTAACGGCAAAACTAGAAAAAGACTGCCTCCGACGGACTTAAAACCGCTAATATTGGCACCTTACACTAAACGATTTAGATGACGGGAGCGCGCTGCGATTTCAGTACAACTCCCAAGATTTCCGCCCGATTTTGGAAATTTAGTCGCCGACTGTTAAAACAGACCAAAATCGTGCAATGTAAGCCAGCCTTTAGTCGTCATTTTTATGTTTTACTGCGCTAATTGAAACTGAACTTCAGCTGAGGTGAAGCTAGAGCGGTTGCCTCGAACGTTCAGTACGACCGCCCCGTCTGTTCGGCTGATCCATTCTAGCATCAATCTTGTGAAGCCCTGTTGGCTGCAGCCGACCCCGACGTTAAACGTTAGCCCCGAGCAAGTTATGTTTGATTGTAGTTAGCTAAATACAGTGTTTATGTTAACGTTAGGTTAGATTGTCTTTAGCTGTTAATAACGAGACCGAACCAGTTACTGTAACGATAAGCAAATAAAGTAAGGAGTAGCCTACAGCAGCAGACAAGACGATAATATCCAAGTTTACCGCAGCTGTAGTGTAATCGAATGTTTTCACAGCTGTTAGAAGACGTAACAATCGATCTTTGCCGCCAAAGCATTTCAACGTTAACTCTATGGGAGTTAATTATTTTATCATAAATATCTCAAAAAGTATTAAGTTCACAAATGTGAAAAATACATTCATCAAATCTCCATTACAAGACCTTTGGTATCAGTGATTGAATGACGTCAAACGGTTCAGTGGTTTTAGCGTCATTAACCGTTGATTTTGGTCGGAAGAAGAATAATTATCCCGATAATAATAAGAAGAACAGGGCTAACAGACCATTAGCCTGGCACGCCCTCCCAGTGACGCAACGCCTTCAGGCTTTTGCTGCTGGTCTGGTCAACTGCTCATTGAGAAGGATTTCTGAGTTCCCGAAATCTGCGGAACTGCCCCCTTTGGTCGAGAACCAATCAACTTTGAGCAGCTCCAACGGCTCTGGGTAGAGGCGTGTTCAAGGCAGAGGAAAGAGTGTTGTTATTGGTTTAAACTCGGCAATCTGCTTTCTGACATCTACCAGTAGCAAATCGAGGCACTTAAAGGAGGCGGGTCAACCAGCGCTGGCAAGAAACCGTGTTAGCACAGGCTGTTGGTCAGACTTAAGTCTCGCAGAGCCTTTGAAAGTCGATGGTAATCAGGCTAACGGACCATTGCATTTAAATGCAATGCAAATAGTAAGAATTACAAAAGGCAGCGAGTGTCAATATGAAATAAACAGGAGCAATTTGTCAATGTGTGAAGGGTGTGTGCACGCAGATCATCACTTTTGTCACTTATCATTCATGAAATCACCCCTGAAGTTGGCAGGGGCCGCACAGATTCTGAGGATTTTGTTAATTTTGGGGGTCATGTTTATTAGTATCACTTGAGACAAGATCTTGTACACTTTAAGTCGCCTGATAGCCCTCTCAACATGAATCCTTACATTTGCAATCCTGCGAGTTGCTGTGACTTGTTCCTCAGTTAACTGAGCACCCCCTCAGTGACAGCAGGCAGAACCAATTTGACCCTTCTTTGAAACAATTATCCGCCTCTTCTTCACCACTGGTCTGTCATATCCAAGGTATAATTCCAGGTTGGGATGGTCATCCGTGGGGCGTTTGTTAACAAAATAGTGCGAACAGATGTATATCTTTTTTGGTGGATACTTCAGCTTAGCATAGCTAACCATCGAAACGGCTACTTTCTGGCATTAAATGTAGCCGATATGGAACCGGACATGGACATTCTCTCCTTTTTGTCTTATGATCGAAGCACTCAGTTTCTAAAAAGTTTTTTATCTTCGTTGTATTGTTGAAACAACCAACAACAGTGCGAATTTAACAGTGAATTTAATCGAGTCCGTACCTTTCCGGAAATGTTAATAAAGTGTTGAACAAGCGTTGCCAGCTGCAGCAGCGACATTTCCGGAAAGGTACTGACTCGATTAAATTTATTCTGGACTCTCTATCCGACCACATAAAGACGTGGGGATACTTCGGTTTGGCTTTAGGGACCCTCTACTCACTACCACGTAAGTGTAGTGTTGTTTGGAACAGTAGAAGAGGTATAAAAATAGCGCTTTGTAACGGCGAAACACATGCCCGCGTCACTTCCAGGCTAACGAGTTTTGGCTAAAAACGGTGAGCTCGAACTTTCTCAAAATACATCCGAATGACATGATTTTGGTGTCAACTCAACGTATGTACTCCCAATAGTCCGAAAAATTGATCTAAAGTGCATTTCACTCCGGATTATCCCTTTAAGTCTGCAACAGCATCAGCGAAGTGCAACTGCCTTAGCCTGGCACGCCCTCCCAGTGACGTAACACCTTCGGCTTTTGCTGTCGCTGGTCTGGTCAACTGCTAATCGGGAAGGATTTCTGAGTTCCCGAAATCTGCGGAACTGCCCCCTTTGGTCGAGAACCAATCAACTTTGAGCAGCTCCAACGGCTCTGGGTAGAGGCGTGTTCAAGGCAGAGGAAAGAGTGTTGTTATTGGTTTAAAGGTATACTATGCAGGATTGGCGATTTCATCGCCGGTTTCGCTTTTCATTTTCGCTCGTTTTATGCTTGCATATTTCTCTGCAGAGCTTCCCCTACAGCTTTAGCGTGTATATTTGACAAAACTCCTCAATCGGTCAGTCTGCCGTGCCTTTTCATGAGACTTTACATGACACTTCCTGGAGTAGAGCATGGGTGCGTGCCCGGTGTCTCCTGAAGTTGCAAGTGTGGTTTTACCGCTACAGACCACTAGAGCGGCCAAAAAAAAACACCGTTCGACCGGTAATGACTCATTTAATCATATATAACAGTATGGAACGAATTGATTAACTGAAAAACATTGCATAGTATACCTTTAAACTCGGCAAACCGCTTTCTGACATCGACCAGTAGCAAATCGAGGCACTTAAAGGAGGCGGGTCAACCAGCACTTGGAGAAACCGTGTTAGCACAGGCTCTTGGTCAGACTGAAGTCTCGCAGAGCCTTTTAAAGTCGATGGTAATCAGGCTACAACTGCCTGTATACAGTCGATGGACCTTGCCCAAAACTTACGACACTAGGCTTTACCCTTACAAGCTGTAATTAGCATTTTCTGGCATCCATAAGAAAAACATTTGTAGATGGATGGCCAAATAACATAACTCTAGACTCTTTCTAATCTTCAGGAAATAGCAACGTTACTCTCCTTCAATAACATGACGCACAATTTTATTCTCCTACATTCATTTGATAAGGCTAGTCTAGGCTATGGCGATTAGCCTAGCCTACATCTGACAAGGCTTTCTGTTCATTGTATCACATTTTATTTTCAGTCATCGACAGTTGTGTTAATATTTGGTCATAAATTCCACATTTAAGGCTCAAGACTATCACTGTAAACTCATCCTGTTGCATGTCACATTTTAATTTGCTAGCCTCCTTGTCCTGCCTCCTGGCCTCCCATAATGCTGTCTCATGGAACAGGCACGCTAGGCGCGTTTGACTTGACGAAAATCTGCGCAGATCTGACTTGATGCATGCTGGGTTAAACAGAGTGCATACTGGGACAGACGAAATGCAAACTGGTTAGAAATCATGTCCGACTTCTTGTAGTCGCGGTGGGAGTTACCACCGTGACATCATGTCACATGTCCTTACAAGATCTCGGGAGACTGCGTCTTAGCTCAGCCAGCGCAGTTCGTTTTTAAGCAACTGCGCTGGCTAAAACCCACCCCAATGACGTCAGTTCAAAGTTGTGAAAGGGCCGTTTGGAAGAATCTCCCCATGACGAGTATGACAGGTGTCTCGTTCTGCCTCTGTACCCAAGACTCTAGAGCGGACCAAGACGGATCAGTTCAACTGCACTAAAACCAGCGTCTGGGATGACGTTGGAGCTAATCCCTGTGATCCATCTTGCTCTGTTCTAGAATCTTTGCTCCTTACGTTAGAATCTGCTAAAATGAACAGAAATTACACGGATACCTTCTTATTTGTGATTTTCTGGAACAGCGGTAGGCTAGCCTTCTGAAAACGTGAGGATACCCTGCTATTTTATGCTGTTGGTTAAATATATACACACGGAAAACACTTGATATTTAATTAATGTGCTGCAATGCAGGCCTGTTAACTGTATGACAACAGTGGTTTATTTAAACACATATCAATTTATTTCGTCAGTCACCATGCTCATTTTAATGAGTAAGAATAAAAGTTTTACTGTATTTAATACAAAATCCCGCAATATCTACCGCGAGGTCTCTCGCGAGTAACTTCAGGTACGTAAGCTCAGTCAGACTGTCTGGGATCAGCTGCGTGTGCTAGTTGCCCCTCCTGCTAAGACTCTGCAGCTCTCGTTGACGTATGAAGCCAGCCTAACCCCGCATTCACACTGTCTCCGTCCGTCAACGGATCTCATTCACTTTACATGGGGCGGACTCGAAATGCATTGTGGGTCCGTCCGTCGCTTCAGCTCCGTTGCCTCCGTCAAGAAAGTTGAGAAATGTTCAACTTTTCAGGCAGCGACGGATCCGTCAGCCAATCGGATCGCGTGTATGCAAATACACATACGGCAGATCCAACCTCCTAGATCCGTTGACGGACGGAGACAGTGTGTACGCGAGGTAAGTCAGCCGCAGCTCATTGCAAACGAGCCTAATATCGACACCAAAGATCCTTAAGGCGGAGCAAGATGCGTCGCTGTAGTTCATGTCTATGGGCGCAAAACGGGGATCACTTCCTCTGCATAAAGGGGGTGTGTCATGCGTGTCATGTCCATAGACTTCAATGGAACAGCTCTGCATAAAGCCAAAGATCGTATAGTTACTAAGATGAATCATAAAGGGGGGTTTTCAATGGAATGAAATGGCACCCACTTCCGCCTCCTAAAGGGGCGTGATTGACGAGATACTGGTTTAGAACGGTGTAGAATCAGCAGAAGCAGGTGCCGTTGATAAAAGGTTTATTTCTCCCATAGTGCTCCGTTTGCCTCCTAAATGGGAGTGGCAGTTGCGTCACAATGAAACCAGAAGTTACCCTCATATGAATTGTCTCGCTTTATAAACCGTCTCTGATAAAGCTCTTGCGATTTGGGTTCCAAGAAGTGGCTTCTCATGAAGTATCTTGCTCCGCCCTTAATGATCTTTGCCGGCACATTTTCATCTCATTTTTAGACACACTATGCAGCAAAAAGATGTCTCCTCTTTTCCGTGAATTTTGCATCTTTCAGCGTGAAAAGGAACTTTTGATCAGTAGTGTGTTCTTGAATGGAAAATATAAATATCAATACTCACTTCAATTTTGACCAACTTTCTGACGTCTGTAGGAGGTCTTCTGCATTTCGTTCTTGATTGTTGTCTTGTTGTTTCTCTTTTTTCACTTCGGTCAAGAAAGCCACCCTTTGATCTTCGAGGGATGGGAAGTAGTTGACCTCTGCTTTTCTTGTTTGTTTTTTTTATGTTCGCGACTGCTTTTTCTTGACCTTTGCGCTTGTTCTTCAAAGAGTTTACACTGACCTCGGGGTGTCCAATCTTGCAGTTAATTGCTGCGATAATTGCTAACCTTTGTCCTTAGATACTCTTTCCATCTCCCATGGCCATATGACTTCCTCTTTGGATGTGTGTTGGACCTGGGGGGGTGTAGATAAAATGCATAGAATGCTGTAGGAAGTTGGGCATATGCTGTCTGAGGGTGTGTGTGTTGGTGTGGTAATGCTCGTGCGACACTGGAATTTTGCCTTTTTATGAACCATGAAAGTGGCTCTTAAAAAGAGACGTGTTGTGCAGCTGCTGTGCAGCCGTGTCATGGCCGGACCTGCCAGGGAACAGTGCCTTCTTGACTGAAGAAGGAGGTGAACTGAGCTCTCACTCTCAGTGCCTCCCTTGACGCGTTGTTTGCTGCCATCCTGGACACCCCTCTGAGACAGTTGACTTCACCTGGGCGACGGGAACCAGCAGATATTGTGATCTGAACAAAATAGCTGGATCGGGGATCGGAAAAATTAAAAGATCCAGGGGCCGATCCAGCATTTTTTTTTTCTCCGTCACAGCACATCATACGTCATTCAGCAGCAGCACGTGTGTTGCATGCGTTCAGTTAGAAAACATGGAGCGAGCCAAAGAGTCGGCTGTGTGGAGATATTTTACACTTGCCACGCCAACTAGTTCGACGGCTGTTTGCAATGTATGCAAAGTAAATGTTTCGAGGGGTGGTGGTAGTACTGCAAAGTACAATACTACCAATTTAATCAAGCACATCCAAAAGCATCATGCTAAGGAGCACGCCGAATTCCTGCAGCTCAACAAAAGCAAAGGAGCATGAGACAAGACAGCGCAGCAACTAACTTTGGTAAATGCACTTCATCGACGAGAAAAGTTTCCGACGGAAAGCTTAAAAGCACTGGCAATATCACAGAAAGTTTTGGAATTCATTGTTTTAGATGCTCAACCGATGTTGGTTGTTGAAGATGAGGGCTTCCGTCGCCTGCTGGAATAGAGCCAAGGTACTCTCTTCCATCACGCAAATTTTTTTCAGAGACTGCCCTACCAGAACTTTACAAAAAAGTGTGCGAACACATTTCAAAAGAGATTAGGGATATAGAGGCTATGAGCTTCACGACAGATATCTTGAGTTCTGCTGTGTCTCCAATGTCGCTCTTAAGTTTAACTGTCCACTGGTTGAACACAAGCTGCACACCACACGGTGCAATGCTTCAAGCAAAAAAACTTTCATGGTTCACACACCAGCGATACCATTGCGGCTGCAATCAAGGAGATGCTAGACCAGTGGCACATTCCTTTGAATAAAGTGCATGTCATACTGAGGGACAATGCAACTAATATGAAAAAGGCCATGGACAACATGGGAGTGCGGAGCTTAGGCTGCTTTGCTCACACGTCGCAGCTTGTAGTCAACGAGGGCCTACTGTCACAGCGGAGTGTGAGCGATGCCATTGCAATTGGCAGACAGATTGTGGGACATTTTAAACATTCTCCGCTTGCTTATTCACGGCTGCAAGATATCCAGCTCCAAATGCAAATGCAGCCTAAACGCCTACAACAAGACGTAAAAACTAGGTGGAATAGCACTTTTTTCATGATAGAGAGTCTACTGGAGCAGAAGCGAGTCCTCGGCGCTTACATTGCTGACCACGACCTGCCCAGTACACTGGCCGCGAACCAGTGGGCTTTGCTAGAGAAAACGAGCATTGTTCTAGCACCATTTGAAGAGCTAACAAGGAAAGTTAGCTCATCGACTGCCTCCGCCGCCGACATCATTCCGGCTATCACCGTCTTAAAACGCATCCTGGCTAAAGAAGGCGATGCAGATAGTGGCATCAAGACAATGAAAAAAACCCTCCTTCAAGCTGTCAACCGACGATTCGACACTGTGGAAGATGAACCCCTATATGCACTTGCCTCCCTCCTGGACCCGAGATATAAAGACAGGTAAGATTGTAAACTAATGACATCTGTATTATAGTTTGTTACTCTCCACTGTAGCACTACTGTAATTGAGATGCCATGCTGTACATTTTGAAAAACATGTATAACATAAATTAGGCATACATTATTTATCGAGTTTATACAAATTAATATACATGTATCTACCTATACTCATTAGTAATGTCGTTTTAGTTTAGTCAGTGTCAAGTTTTTCATGTTTAGCCTAAGCTATGTTTTATTTCTGTTTCAGATATTTTACAAGTGCAGAATCTGCAAAGAGTGCAAAAGATGCACTGACAGGGGAACTAGAAGAAGACCTGAGGAGCAGCACAGCTGGAGCATCAGCGGTTGCAGAGCCTCAGGAAAAGGCCCCTTGGGTGGAAGCAGCAGTAGCATCAAGCAAGAGTAGCTTCATGCAAGAATTCAATGAAATTGTGGAGGAGTGTGAAGATCCCGATGCAGCAACCAGCTCAAGCCCTGCAATCCAACTGCATGGATATCTAACAGAGAAAACCATTGCTGCCTCAGACAACCCATACCTGTACTGGGGGGTCAACAAACACAGATTACCTTGTCTTGCTGCCACTGCCACAAAGTATCTATGTGCACCCTGCACTAGTGTTGAGAGTGAGCGAGTGTTTAGTACAGTGTCCAACATTGTAGATGCAAAGAGAAATAGACTAACAGCAGAGAGAACAGAAATGCTTGTGTTCATGAGAAAGAATTTGCCATTAATGATTAATTAAGCATAGGTAACACTGGTGTAACACTGCACTACATGTACAATGTTTGGGTAGGTTAGGTTGATTTGGTTTGGTAATGTGTGACCAAGTTATTGACCCTTTTTTATTTTATTTTTTATTTATTCGCAAGTTCAGCTGCTGTGTTTTATTTTGAATTCCTGCACTTTATAGAAATAGACTTACAGCAGAGAGAACAGAAATGATTGTGTACATGATAATAATTAAAAAAAAATGATGTTTAAGTAAGCATAGGTAACACTGCACAATATTTGGTTTGGTTTGGTAATGTGTGACCAAGTTATTTGACCTTTTTTTTTTTTAATTTATTTATTCTCAAGTTCAGCTGCTGTGTTTTATTTTGAATTCCTGCACTTTATAGAAATAGACTTACAGCAGAGAGAAAAGAAATTATTGTGTTCATGATAAAAAATAAAAAAAAAGATGTTTAAGTAAGCATAGGTAACACTGCACAATATTTGGTTTGGTTTGGTAATGCGTGACCAAGTTATTTGACCAATTTTTTGTTTATTCTCAAGTTCAGCTGCTGTGTTTTATTTTGAATTTCTGCACTTTATACTATATGTTTTATATGTTTACAATGTTCGGTAACTGTTTCATTACTGTTGTATGTTTGACCAATGCACTATTTTGTTTCTAGTGCTACATTTTATTTATTTACATTTATTTCAGAAGCTGATTACTAAGTATTCAATAAATAAGTATTCAATAAATTAAATCTATGTTATTTTGTCTTGGTTAAGAAAGTAATGTATAGTTAGGAAAGTCTGGTGCCTTTAGTCTCTTCCACAAAATGGAAGGAAGACATAAGGTGGAAGGTATGCAGTTTATTATTAATTCAACAATGGTATCGGATCGGTATCGGCTATCGCCCGATGCGCAGAGCCCAGGCATCGGTATCGGTATCGAGACTGAAAAAGTCGGATCGGTGTATCCCTATTAGTAACTTCTCTTCTCCACTTTTTGTAAGAAGAATTCCCATGACAAAAACTATATACCTTCATATAATCCTATTCTCTATATGGAACAAGTGTGGAAATGTCAAAAAGCAACCATCAAGCATGAGTTCAGGGATAGGCAGCCACTTTATTAAAACAGTAAGAGGAAAGGGTTTGATTAACCTGTATATGTTGTGTAATAATAATAATAATATATTTTATTTGTATTGCACTTTATATTATGGCAAAGTCTACAAACAAAGTGCTACAAACATAATGCTAAAAAAGTAGTAGTAAGTCTATTGTGTTAAAGGGATCCTCATTATGCTGAAGAACCATGTTTTGGGTGGTCGCTGTGCTTGTGTAGAAGTGAATGGGTGACTGTGGGTTTAAAATAAACTTGAAGAGAGCATTTGGCAAGGGTGGTCTGCTCCCACTCACTTATGTAAATGTTGTAGCGCTGCAGCTATCGATTCTTTTTGTAATCGATTAATCTAGCACTTTATCGATCGATTAATCGATGAATCTGATAAAAAAAAATGCGTTTTTAAACAACCAAAACAAATCATGCATAATGAGGTATTCATTCCAAATCCAAAATATGGCTCCAAAACTAAACCCATTTAAGTGCCAGTGACAATAATTACAGTACAATACAGTTAAATCAACTTATTGTAAAACATGGATAACATGTAAAACTGTAAATACAAACTTAAATAGTAAAGGCCAGGGTAGGTGTGGTCGGAGCGGTGTGAGGTTGATGGAATTAGCAACTCAGAAAAAGGATGTATGAGGATGGGTATTTATTTTTCCCAATTAAGGCCCAAAGGGCAAAAATAAAGAAATTGTAACAAAAGTAAAAATATCAAAATAAATACTTTTGCTAAACCAAATAAACTGACTTGACAGTCAAAACAATATGAATTCAATCAAGGCTCAAAAATAACAATCAACTACACAGACTAATTGAACTAGTCAATAAAATAGCAGAGTATTGTAAGACTTACGTCTCAACAGCAAGCACCCCCCTATCAGACTGAACAAACCAGTTTAAGTAGCCTACTCCTGACCGCACCCCTCAAATTGGACCAAGCAATAGGCTATACGAAATCTCAGCAGGGGTGGTTGCAGACAATAAATAAGCTTAGAACAGCCCAAAACAACATTCCAAAGAACTAGAAAATACAAGGAACTAGTAGGAACTAGGAATTACAATTCATTTACAATAACGAACTCCCAGGAAGTCCCAAAACAGACTGAAGACGCGACACCGGGAGACTGGTGGACATCGGGTAGGACAAACACGTGACAACTTGATAGCCTAATGACGTGATAATTCTTTAAACGGAGCATTTATGACAAGACGTTGTGTGATTATTTTAACAGACGTAATGTGATTGAAGGGGTGAATGTTTTAAACTGTCGGGAGTTTTGATGTTAGGTGTATTAGCGTAGCCTATGCCTCGCCATGGTGTTTGATCATTTGTAGGCCTACATATAATAACAGCTACGGGAGAAACGGGGAAGGGTCTGATGAATGACTTGTATGACTGATAATTATAAACGGTAGAGAAGGATAAACGGAAACATAGACACATTCAACAAACATATACATGCATTGCAACCCGACATAGACATCACACATAATGATGGCAGCTCACTGCCGTGACGGTGGCTACTCGCCCCGTCACACACCTCTGTCGCCATCGCGCCAACTAAATTCAGAATGTATGACGCGCTGGTGTGCTTCCATAGGAATTTAACGAGGCTTCGAGGCAGATGTTTTGCCTCGAGGAATTTTCATAATCGAGTTACTCGACGAATCGTTGCAGCCCTAAAATGTTGGCATAGGAAGATGCAAATGATTGACCCATGGCAGTCCCATGTATTTGTACGTAAAGTTATTGTCAAAGTGAAAATCATTGTGCGTAAGGCAGACTTCTAGAAGTTACAGAAGGATGGTGTCATTTTTTTTAAACGTATTGTGAACTGCTTGTAATCTGGCTGGTGTGCTGATATTGGTGTACAGACTATCTACAACTAGAGTGCAGACCTCCACCTTCTATCAAACCTGAAGCCATTCAGAAGCGTTCAAACCTTTTTTTCACCGACTCTCGCTGTCTCTTGCTGCACAGGTCACCCGTTTTTATACTCCACACCAAAAAACTTCTCCAACACGTTATCTGTGCCTCTAGACTCCTTGTGTTGTGAGCTTGACACCATGTATTGTTCTTCTAACTATAGATACAACGATCAGGATGCAAGCAGCCTAGATAACTAGATAATTAGGCTACTTCTTCCTTGGTTGTCATACATTTGAACCTAAACTATTCAGATTGCCACCACGTGGCCATACCATGCCATTACACCGCCAAGCGAAAATGAACAAATGCCTCCTAAATCCAGACAGCAAAACGGCCGCACCAGAGCCAGTGTGCACACATTGAAACGTGAGAGGTATGTATCAACTCGTCTTGGTTAAGGGAATAAAATAGTTTAATATGAAAAAACGGTGAAGTGTTCCTTTAACATGTAAATGGCCACGTTTACATGATGTTTTTAATTCCGAATTAGTTTATTCAGAATTAAATAGATCGGAATTAAAACATTCTCCTTCGAGTTTACATGGAAATAATAATTCCGAATTGGCGTTTACATGGAACATACGTTAATTACGCTTTATTGTATTCCGCTGAACGTCTGGGGGTCGGGAAGGGTTCCGATTGGACAGGCGGCGCATGAACGTAGCCTAATAAGGTCTACCGGAAGAAAACAAACTTTAGCTGGCTAGCAACTTTTTTGTCATCTCAAGTTAACGTAACAGCATGGACAATAACATAATGAAAACAGGGTTCACAGTAATTCTGATAATAGGCCTACTATTTAATAACCTGACTTTCACCAGATCCTGTAGTTCGCTGTCTGCTTCACACATAAGGCTCTGGGACTTCTCGATAGGAGATGTATTTATGAAGGCGGGTCCTTGTAAAACATCCTCGCGTGTGATTTGATAAACCACTTGCCTGTTATCTTGAATGACGTGCTAGGCTTCTTCAAGCTCTTGCCAAACCCGGTCGGAAGAAGAGTAAAAACATCCTTGCCACCAGTAATGTCTTCAAAACTATTCTCTGTTAATCTTTTAAAGAATGTATACTCGATAGATTCGACAAAACGGTTGAAATAGCAGAATCAATGTCAGCACAAGACTCCTCGCTGCGTGCCGCCATTGTTATTTGAATCAAACACTCGCTTCGGCTCCTGATTGGTTGCTCATTTTTTGATCACTGGCAGGGGTTTGGATTGCCCTCGCGTCCAAACCCTTGTGTGGAGCTCAGCGAAACGCCTCTGGTGGAGCATGGCGGAACTACAAGGGTCTGGCGAGAGTCAGGCTAACTATTTAACCAGCAGCTCGAGAATATTGTCAAGCTTCACGTTTGCTAGCTGAGAAGGAGAAGACTGTCGGAGAAGGGGGAAAGAAGACAGAGCCGAATTAACAATGAAACGAGCATGCGCTTCTTCTTCCTCCTTGTACGAGCATGCGCCAAACAAACGGAATAAACTTTTAATCGGAATAAAGGTTTACATGATCAAGGAGGGGAGTTAATTCCGCTTTAACATCGGAATAAACCAACCACTTAAATTGGAATTAAGTTTGATTCCGAATAATCATTTTCAAGCGGAATAAGCGTTTACATGGTCTCTTTTAAAGCGGAATTAACTTTTATTCTGAATTAACTTGGTTTTATTCGGAATTAAAGCTCTCATGTAAACGCAGCAAGTGTGAATGTATATTTCTAAAATGCATTTGAATTTGAAACTACTGTTCACAGTTGTTCAGATCTTCAAAAATAATACAAAAAAATGTCCCTAGTCTCCAAAGTCCCAGACCAGAGTGTTGAATTGATGATTACCCTTGCTCTGTTGATTCAACAGTATTCCCCTCCTTATCACATGTAGTATCCTTGGAGTTGCTGCACTTATCAAGTCCTGGTGTCTGGCTGCTCATTGATGCCTCCACCTCCTGTTTGCACAGAAAGATCCTCCTCCATATTTTCTTCAGGGGAGCCCGTATATGCTGGATCTTGAAGGCATATATCACAGGGTTAATGGCTGAGTTTGCCTGAGAGAGCAGGATTCCCACATAGAATGCCTCAATGGGAACTGCCAATCTATAATAAGCAGCCATGTCCATTAAATGGATTGGGAGCCAACAGACGGCAAACACCACGAGGACGAAAACAAGGGACCGGGTCAGGTTACGCTCCTTGTAGTAGTAGGAGTTGGACACTCCATTGCTGGTGTTTCTCAGCTGGCGGTGGATGATGGTGAAAATACATCCATAGAGTACAGTCATGACCAACATGGGAACGACGAAGCAGATATAAAAGTAAGTAACCAAGTAGGACCAAGACATGACGCTCAGGAACTGGCATTGGGTCGTATTCTGAGAAGTACCATTGCGGTTGTTCCAGCCCATGAAGGGAGTGAATCCAACTGTAGCAGCTGCGAGCCAGCATGCAGCCACCACCCACCAGGATCGCTGAATGGTCACTGTGGTCTTGTACCTGTCAGGGACAGACACATGATGTCATGTTGTGTAAAGTTAGTTGGGGGAAACAGACTCATGTGGACCTTCATTGATACACAGAACCTTTTGAGCTACTGATAGACTAAGCATTATATGATATCCAGCAGGTCTGCTACCAACTACATGATGGTTTTGTTTACTGAGAGTAAGTTCATAAATGCAATATGGCACCCTAAAAATGGATTGCTGTTTGAAACCAGAGCTTTCTGTTTCTCCATGATCAGGAATAGCTAGAATATTCAAAAACACATTTGTAGTGCAGTCTTCATTCGGTGACTTTGAATACTATATACACATTAACTTATCAAATTATTAAATGTAAATGGAAGTCGTCTCTGATTTTATTGCTGACTATATCTTCAGGTCTTCAAAACAGTTGGCTCAAGTATTTCTTGGAGAGTCAAGAAAGTTCAGCCTCAAACTTCTTCAACTTGAGGCCTGGTTATGGCAGACGGGATCAAGGCCCCCCTCTTCCCCACCCCACATCAAATCATCGATTATCATTATAACAATTATTATTATGCTATATATATTGTTAGACATGCACTTTCACTTCAAAGCAGTCAATGTTTAAATTGCCAAAATTGTTCATAAAACGTTTGGGATATGCACATGTCCTATGCACATCAGAGGCCTGCTTTACTAATGTAAGATATACAATAGTGCATTGGTTGCATGAGAAATACTTCTCAACAACAGCAATTATATCGGTGATATTATTTTGGGATGTTTCCCTCATGCAAGCATCATACTCTGGTAGGCAAATGTTGAAAAAATGGATATGTTTTATCATGAAATTTCATTTGAATGCCAGAATGTAAGGATTCAGAAAACACATGAACACATTATAGTGAACGGCCGTACAGAGGCGTAAAACTAGAGATATTTAAATGAAAGACTACAATGTTCTGACCATGTTATATTCAAATTTGACTAAACAATACTCAATGCTTAACAATGCATCGTACAGTCTCTGCTCTGTTTATATGGAAGTTCCACGTTGTTATATATGTTGTAAAATAATTCAATAGCCTTCCAACAGGTTGAAGCGGAGCCTGGCCACCAACGTCATGTAGTTTCAGTTTCTGTAGCGCAAACGCGCACGCATGCATTCAATGAACGCTACCACCACTTTTATTTGTATGGTTCCATGTTTAATCACATCGAATTAGCAAACATTTTGCATTGCAGAAACGTTTCCTTTAATTTTCTGTCACTTTCAATTGCGCAGCAATTTCACCCCATGCCAGCAGACCAGCAGTCCCCACGTTGCGCGGCCCATTTGAGAAACGCTGCACTAACATGTCGTTAGGGCGTAGGGTTTTATGGTGTTATGGTTTTTTTCCCCCATTGTAATGTGTCTGCATTGAGCAGTTTCTCAAAAATACGGAACAAAGAGCGTTCCGTATCAGTTCATTACGGAACAAGACTTTTATGTGTCAAATAGCGAACGGGACGATTCCGTATTATATGGAACGGTTGGCAACCTGTGACAGGCTGGTCACACCAGCATGACTAGCTTCCTCAGAATGTCCACTTTTCCCAATCAGCTACAGCAGCAAAACCAGCAAAGACCAGCTAAATCCAGCTACCAACATAAGATGGTCTCGAACTGTTTTTTTTTTTTTCAGGGATGTTTTAAAGATCTAACAGCTCAGACTATACATCATTAGAAGTCAGCTGGCTGCAGTAGTCAACGAGACGAGAGGTACTGTAGCCTATGACATGACAGGGAACTTGGGACATGCATGCTTGCCATTATCATTCAACATGCATAAATCAAAGTTAAGTGAGCTACAGCTACACCTTCATTCACAAGCAAAGCAAATAGTTCCAAGCAGTTAAAAAAAAAAAAAAAAAAACATGGCCTATCATTAATTTAGGCTGAGGAGAAAAGGATAGATTTATTTAAGCTGTCTTTAGGTTAAACTCTGTGTATGGCAAAGTTTTAAAGTATTGCAAAACAGAAGCAGCAGCTGGTAATGGAAGGCCAGTTTCTGGGTCACAAAAATCAGAAAAAAATAAATATCAAAATTCTTTTCGGTCCTTGTATCATTCATTCATTCGTATTCCATTTAAAACCAACAATCAGAAAACTCATTTGTTTTTTTTCTACACCCGTTTCTAAAACCAAAAAGTAAAACACGGATGACAGGTAGGCCTACGAGTTTCTTTTCTTAATTTTCCGATGGTGTAGGCCTACTCAAAACGAAAATGGACAGTGCGCCAGGGTCGCCAAATTATGGGAGGGATCACGAAATTATTTTTCTAAAGTTTTTTTGGGAAAAAAGTTTAAGAGCTGTGATATTCAGTAGCCCTAAATGTATGCTTACAATTACAATGCACCCTATTTCCATAATGTTCATCGGAAAGCGGATGCTCTATGCAAATCTGGCAATGATTAGCCCGAAGATGCTGTGAGATCCAGTGACCGAACACAATACAGCCTTCTTTTGCCAGACGAGCACCAGTCATACAGTAAATGAGTGCTAGCTATCCTTTGGGAAATAACAAATCAGATTGTTAAAGGCTACCATTGACCGTACCCTTTCGTGTTATAGCCGATGAACATTGTCTGCCTCTGCATCTCGTAACATTTTCTAAAGTTTCCTGTAGTTAAACGGAATTTGCGCTGGATGATTAATTTCGTTTTAAACATGTTTCGTTCATCGCTGTTTCGTGTCTGCACATGAAAACGTAAATCACTTACATTTCTTCAGTCGATTAAAGACGGTCGACCATCGATGACGAAAAAATTGTCGAAACTGTCCGAATAAAGCCTATACTTAATGATCATCCGGATTAGACGATTAAAAAAAAGAACAAGTAGGCTATAAGAAGCTTAGTGATCACAGTGCATTAACACACTTGCTGTGCCTTGCCTTGTCAGAGTTAACATACCTGAGGGGGATGATGACACGCAGGAAACGATCAACAGTCAGTGCCAGCTGGAAGAACACAGACACCCGAGTCACAACCAGCATCGTACAGGTCAATGCGAGACAGCTGTAGAAAGTCATCTGGACACGGCTATCTGCTACAACCCGCAGTGGCACCGCCACGGCACCCACCAGGACGTCGGCTACGGCCAGAGAGATAATGAAGCAGAAGGTGGCCTGCCGGCGCATGGCCCCACATTTCCACACTGCCCAGATCACCAGCAGGTTCCCAAGACAACATGCCACAGCGATCAAGACCTCCAGTACTGTGAAGATCACCGTAGCAGTGTGGTGTGCCATTTAGGTAGGTGAAAGAACCTAGACTGGTAGCCAAACCAGGCGTGGATTAACGCACAGATTTTGAAGGGCCCCCGAATTGATCATGAACAAAACAAATATTTGTTTATATTCACGTCGAGGAAAGAATAACTTCAATCTCATTGGCCCACAAAAAACGATGGAACTATTAAGCAGATGATTGGGTAGAATTGGGAAAGGTCTCAAATAGCCCCGTAGCCTACGTCATTCACCTATATAGCCTACCACAGCAAAATGTTCTATGCAAATCTGGCAATGATTAGCCCGAAGATGCTGTGAGATCCAGTGACCGAACACAATACAGCCTTCTTTTGCCAGACGAGCACCAGTCATACATTAAATGAGTGCTAGCTATCCTTTGGGAAATAACAAATCAGATCGTTAAAGGCTACCATTAGGGTGACCAGATTTGAGTTTGCAAAAAAGAGGACACTTCAGCGCGGGGGGGGGGGGGGGGGGGGGGGATTGTATATTTGGGTCACATAGGCTATGCACCTATGAACACGTGCATTCATACAAATGTGTCAACATACATGGTGATATATGATAATGAGCTTTATTGGCCGGCCCAACACTAACAGAAAAACACTGCTTCAAAAGGCTATTTTGAACACTTGTAGTTGAACGTTTTAGATGTGCAAAAACAAACTATACATTTGTAGGCTACAATGTAAAGTATATGCACAACAATGGTAAAACAAAAATAAGAAAAAATAAAACCTAATTGCACAAAATGAGACATTTTTTAAGTTGAAAAGTTGTCCAATGGCTGATACTTTTCAGTCCTCCTAAACTGCCTGCTTTGCAGGTCAGGCACTCAGCTTCGTATTGATCTCGACCGAGACAAAAATATGGAAATTACGTTTCAATTCGTCAGTGAACTTGCACTTGCGTTTCTAGCCTGATTACCATCGACTTTCAAAGGCTCTGCGAGACTTTAGTCTGACCAACAGCCTGCACTAACACGGTTTCTTGCCAGCGCTGGTTGACCCGCCTCCTTTAAGTGCCTCGGTTTGCTACTGGTAGATGTCAGAAAGCGGATTGCCGAGTTTAAACCAATAACAACACTCTTTCCGCTGCCTTGAACACGCCTCTACCCAGAGCCGTTGGAGCTGCTCAAAGTTGATTGGTTCTCGACCAAAGGGGGCAGTTCCGCAGATTTCGGGAACTCAGAAATCCTTCTCAATGAGCAGTTGACCAGACCAGCAGCAAAAGCCTGAAGGCGTTGCGTCACTGGGAGGGCGTGCCAGGCTATTGCGTTTCGGCATGGCTGAAGATGCCGGATAGTTTTGCGCGTTGCCAGTGGTAAAACAAGGAAGTGTGCGCTGATGAGGTGAATAACCAATTAAATGTTTAGCCCGAGAATATCGACCAATGACGGTAGCTCTAAGGTCAGGCTCTACACTTCAACTCAATGCAAAGCGAACTGTAGGTGGAGGGCGTGATTAGCCTACTATGTGAATGAAAGAGAGAGCAATGCAAATTCGGTGAAAACACGTTAGGCTAGAATAAAAAAAATCCCGGACGATTCTGAAATTCCGCCCGGACACATTTTTAGGTTTCAAAAAGAGGACATGTCCGGGAAAAAGAGGACGTCTGGCCACCCTAGCTACCATTGACCGTACCCTTTCGTGTCATAGCCGATGAACATTGTCTGCCTCTGCATCTCGTAACATTTTCTAAAGTTTCCTGTAGTTAAACGGAATTTGCGCTGGATGATTAATTTCGTTTTAAACATGTTTCGTTCATCGCTGTTTCGTGTCTGTCCAGATGATTTGCAGAGCGCAAAAAAAAAAAGAAAAGCAGAGTTGTCCAAAATCTACCACTAAAGATTCCTTATTCTTAACAAACTCAATAGTCGGAATATTAATGTCCATGTTAACGTGTAGTGCACGGTTGTTGTAGATAACGTTACAAACAACCGTCCTTAATTTCACCCTTTATAATAAATGCCTTGCTTTTGAATTTGAAACCCTTCTATAATTATGTCGTTTTTAAGTAGAAATGTGCACAGATTGGTCCATTTCCCCATTTCCAACTTGTAAAACAATCTTTTACTCATACTGTGATTCAAAATGAGAATATGGATATGGTCACAGATTATAAATATTTGAGAACCTTTATCGACAACAAATTGTCATTTGAGAGCAACACTGATGCCGTGTGTAAAAAGGCACAACGCCTTTTCTTTTTAAGGAAGATGAGATCATTCAATGTGTGTAGGACCCTAATGACTTTTATTTTATCAAAGTTTTATTGAATCTGTTTTGTCTTTTTGTATTGTTGTGTGGTCTGTGTTGGTCTGCCACTGAGCAGTAAGGGTATAGGCTATCAAGGGTTATTAATGTGTCAGCAAAGGTGGTTGGGGTTCATCTTACTCAGCTACATGTAGTATATGCTAAACGGGTCATGAGTAAGGCCAAACAAATTTTGAAATAACCTGACCATCCACTTTTTAAGGATTTCAGTCTGCTCCCTTCATGCCGTCGCTTCAGTACCCCTGCTGTAAGGACAAGGCGTGCCAGAGATTCCTTTATCCCAGTGGCCATCAGGAGCCTCAACTCATTGATATGTAGATTAGTAATTGCGATTTTGATTTATTTATTACTTATTTATCTATTTACTTGGTACTGTCACAGGCAGTGGCATATTACAATAGCCCTCTATTTTTAGTGTTTGGGGAGAAGGGAGTATGTCCACTTGATGTGCCTGCGTGCAAATGTCATTAATGTGTTTGTTTGGTCCATGTCTGTCTTGTCCTTTAAGCCTTTAATGTTCTTTGAATGCCTGCTGCACATCAAATTTCCTTTTTTAAAGGATAAATAAAGTAAACTTGAACTTGAACAACAAGACGACATACTAAAGGAGATCAAAGCCATCTAATTTTACTCTGCCACTATGGATGTGTGTCAGGATCTGGATATGCTCCTTGAGCCCTCCACAGAGGTTTGTGAAGCTGCTAGCCTCCAGCCTGCTCCTGTGTTTCCCAAACGTGTTCTTAACTGCCTTCTTAGGAGAACCTTAAGATCAAGCCAAAGAAGCTTCTTAAGAAGCTCTTAATGAGAGCTGTTCACCACGGTGGTGCTGAAACTGAATCAATCAATGCCAGGCAAGTCGATCACCCACCCCTTTATAAGCGCACAAGTCACACACAGCGCCCCGTGTTCCCCCTACAGGTGCAATTAGGCTACGGATGTATCGTGTGTGCGTGTATGTGCGTGCGTGTGTGTGTGTGTGTGTGTGGGTGTGTGTGTGTGCAGGCCCGGGTGGCTAATCGGGAGATTCGGGCGGATTCCCGGTGGGCCGTTAACGTTTTGGGCCGGTGTGAATATCGTGAGCTTAAATATATTATTTCTGAAGATAATTTGCTGCGCCCTTGCGGCACTTTTAATGTTGGCCTCTTCAACTCCAGTTTAAGAACACTTTATGTGGTGAGGGCTCATTCAACTCAAGCCATTCCATATGGCTGGCATAAGCATGCTCAGTGATGGCGTTTATCCCGAACCTATCGGCTAGCTCGCGCTGGAACGTCCCAGTAGCCAAAAATCCAAGTGTGCTCAACACAGGTAACTCCAGAGGTAAGGACCTATTCTGACAAGTATGTTGTTCTAATGCTGGTCCCAATTCAGCACAGTTTTCCAATCTGGCCCCGTCTTTACAAACATCCTTTATCCCCCCACTTGTCCCTTCCCAATGTTATTTTCTCACAGTTCTCCTGTCTGATTTGAGTGCATCTGTGATGGTTTTCGTGTAACCTGCGTTGTGTGGAACCACCGCGGTCCAGCCCTGCACACGCCCGGACTCGAACCCGCGAGACAGCAGCACCTCGGATCGGGAGTCGAGCGCGCTAACAATCCAGCTAAAAGCCCAGGCTACTAGCTTTCATGCCAGCAGCGCTCTTGAAGCGTCGGGGAGTGAGGTTTTACTAACGTTCCACCGCATAGCTAACCAGCTAGCACCCGTTACACTCACCCCCCTAAACCTCACTCCCGATCCGGGTCACGGCACCATTGTAACCTGCGTTGTGTGGAACCACCGCGGTCCAGCCCTGCACACGCCCGGACTCGAACCCGCGAGACAGCAGCACCTCGGATCGGGAGTCGAGCGCGCTAACAATCCAGCTAAAAGCCCAGGCTACTAGCTTTCATGCCAGCAGCGCTCTTGAAGCGTCGGGGAGTGAGGTTTTACTAACGTTCCACCGCATAGCTAACCAGCTAGCACCCGTTACACTCGCATGCAGATAAAGTCGCTTTGTTTACAGTTGCTGTTTTAGCCAGAGCAAGTGGATGTTGGAGTGCAGTGTTGAAGGTGAAATAATGTTAAAATTCCACAGTTTACTGTAAACATGACAACAAATACAAACACAGAAACAAGACTCTGAGTTAGACTATTTGCAGGGTTTTATATGGCTCTATCTGACCATTTGCTGGTCAATGACTAATGTTAGATTAACAGCAAGGCTATCACTCCAGATTGTCAATATTAACAGAAACACAAAATGTTGCTGATGTTACTTGTTTCCTATGTGGAAAACGCATTGGCAATGTTAATGTCGCAGTCTGTCCACAAAGGAAACCAGTGCAGGTCACAGTACAGGTCACAGCACATGCCCCAGTACTGCGCTGTTGTGGCCCAGTAAAATCTGAAGTCTTGCGGACTACTCGTCACAAAGATATCACTCACAGCCTACTGTATCATATGAACGAGTGGAATCTATGCCTTCCAATGACAGTAGTGCCAAGTCGCTCCGATTAATGGTTTGCAGGAAAATCAACATTGAATTCCATGCAAGATCAATCATATTTGAATTCTGCACACAGCTCTGCATACCCTGTCAAACCCTGTGTAGTCTACTGTACGTACACTGACATGAAAGGCATGCTTTTTATTGACTGGAAGCAGAAGTAGCCCACAGTTTACCTTATTACCTAGCAACTGCCGCACAACCACACCTATAACCAGACCCCACTATGTAGTTACTATGTAGTCTAGTGTTGCTGCGGTTACATGTCGGCAGTCCGACATCCTGCCAGTCCGACATCCCTTTCGTCCGACATGCCGCTATTCAGACATGGTGTTATTCCGACATGCTGCCAATCCGACACATTTTAGTACCCCTATTCCGACAGTTGACAAATCCTATTTTTTCCACGTCAATTTAACGGACCCTATGAGCCCGACGGACGCAAAGTGCGTCAAAAAACACACCCATTCTTCTCTGTTACATTGCTCCTATTAGTCACAGCAAGATGAGACCTATATTGCATGAAAGAGCTCAGAACCGGGGCTTTCCAACGAGACTAGACACGTGTCTGTACCATCAAGTAGGCCTATGAAAATAAAAATAAAATCATTAATTTAAATGAAAGTAGCCTATATCATATTTACAGTCTATATTGCTCTGCGTTCACCCACGCAGCCACTGCTCTCGCTTGGATTACTCCGGGACCAGGCATCGCACAGACATAACACGCATATCAAATGAAAGAGGAGAAACAGAGCTTTCCATTGATGCCAAACACATCGATCCTTTTGTGTTATAGAAACAGACGAAGTGACAACAAATATGAGTCATATAGCTTCGGCTACCGCTATTCGTTTGATTTACTCGTGAAACCGTGGTTAAAAAGATACGGCTTGCATGTCAGATAAAAGAGGAGAGCTAGAGCTATCCACAGATACCAAATACCTTCTAGGCCATAAAACAGACGAAATGACAGCAAAATAATAACTTAATTTAGCTCCACTTAATCCGCGAATAAAGAGAGAGAGAAGAAAACGTGCCATAGAACTGCTTTCACTTCCCCAAGTCGTGCACGCAACAGACACATCGCTAACCATATCAAGAAGTCTTCACAATGACATTTTAAATGTGAATCTTTATTAGTTTACACAATTGGATATTATGACATTAATAGCCTATTAATGACCTTATGTCGGAATGGCACGTTGTTTGAAAAAAAAATTAAATACCGCCACTGCGACCATGAAAAAAACAAATGTCAGAGTGGTGGGACTTTTTCCCATAAAGAGACATGCCTCCACTACGACAATTGGACGTCAATGTCGGAGTGCTGGTATGTCGGAATGAACGGCGGTAGCCTGTTGCTGCAATGTCCCGAATTTTCACAAATCAAATGGCAACTCTGTTGTGTATAAACAGGCCTAACTATCTACTGGTATCTAATGAAATCCATGTATACAATCAGGTCTTTCAGGTCTCTCAGGCTTGAACCATGCTGAAACCGCAACCTAGCTAGAGAACAGAAAGGACGCCTATTTTTTTCCGCTTGACATAAGTAGTTCTGTGTAGAAACACCAACCAGACTCTGGAAAGAGGTCAAGTTATGTCTAAAATTGAGGACAAATTAACCAAAATGAGGACACCCCCCAATAGCTACGCATAGGCCTATTGTTGGGGGGGTTAATTTTTTGAGTCAATGCTCATGTTTAGAGCACTGATTAGGCCACACGGCCTCCTTCATATCCGTTGCTCAAACAACACTGCAATTGCAACCTAGATAGAGATTTGACTATTTTTCCACTTGATGCAAGTGGTTCTGTGGAGAAATACATTGAAATAGGGTGACCTTAACCAGCCTCATATGACTTATTTATTCATTTCGCTGCTCTGCTGCTCTTGCACATTCCGCAGCCAAAATTCAACCATGTTTGGGGGTTAGAAATCCTGATGATTGGTCACCCTAGACAAATAATGAATATAAGCTAATGCTATCATTGTGGCTAACTAACTACATGGTCAGAAAATTGATGGAATTACAGTAGAAAGAGAAAATGATTGTGCCATTGTTAAGTTACTCAGTATAACCGTCTTTATGTTTCACAAATACACCAACGCGGCCAAATTAGCCTCCCCCTCAACCAATGCTAGTATTATTGTACTGTTGGACCTGACGTTAAGCCCTAAAGCAAGTAAAAATGTTATTTCCACCACACCTCAAATGATCCTACCAGAGAGGGAGTGTGTGAGACAGTCTTGCTTTGTGTGCAGTGTGTGTTTATATACACTACTCATGTGTGCTGGACATGCACATTCAAAAGTTTAGAGAAGGTCATGTTAAAGGTTTATTCTTGATTGGATGTTAGGCTCATCGTGAAATTTCACCCAAGCCGAATATCCCTGACTTTGTGTGTGTGTGTGTGTGTGTGTGTGTGTGAGAGAGAGAGAGAGAGAGAGAGAGAGAGAGAGAGAGAAAGAGAGAGAGAGAGAGAGAAAGAGTGAGACAGTCTTGCCTTGTAAAAATGTAGTATGGAAATATGAATAAAAGTATTTTAGTGACCTACTGTAGGGTCACCCAGCACCCCATCAACATCCAAATGACTCTATTGGAATTGTTTGTGCTTTATTTGTGCATGATGGTGCAGGCAAAATAAACATTTGTGCACTATTGTTTCCTGTGTTATGAAGGGTTATTTTGCAAACCACAAATGAGTGGTTTTGGGCTAGGTTGATGTTGACCTGGAGAAACATAAAAATGTCATCATCTTAGTTACCACGGCTCAGGTAGTTATTTAGGGAAAACTGCATTTTGGGGGTTTTCGGTGGGCCAGCGCAAGGAGAAGAGTGGCCCCTGGGGACCAAACAATTTTTTTCTAGTGTTCAAGTAAAATCATTTTACTGGGGCTACAGTGTACATGCCCACCAATTTCCATGTGCCAAAGGGTTTCCGTTTCCTGGGAATCATTGACCAAAAATTCAGGAAACTGATGTCGGGAGAAAAAAAAAAAAAACAACAGTGGGAGAATGCGCATAACTGCCAGCCAGCCTGGATGCACTGAGAAATCGACACACTAAAATGAGCCATAATAGTTTAATCAATTTAAAATGAACGTCATATTTAATAGTTAATTGTGTCATTATATACAGATTTGTCATTTGTATCGTATGATAATTTATCATTTATCACATTATCATACGATAAATATATAGCATCACAGCTAACTATTTGTGTATAATGTGGACATGGACAGTATATTACAGTATGTTATGAATATGGACAATATGCTTTACTGTTGTTTGTCAAATCAATCAATATTACAAATCCAGCCAGAGTATATTGCGCTGCAACTCTGCTCTCCACAGGTCACATTTGTCCTTCTTCTTCTTCTTTTTATTATGAATTCCATTTCAAGCAGTGTGTATAATATCATTGAGTATTGCATTGATAAATTGTCAATTGTAGGACCAGATGAAAAGAAATCAACAGCTATTACAGAAAGCAGAAGAGATGGGTAAACTCCCAGTCCATGAGCTGTTGCAGAAGGCATGCATGCCGCGGTGCCACATGTGTGCACTGCAAACCATTTTTCCCCAAAGCACACACCCAGTGCTCTGATCAACATCAAAAACGGTCTCATAAGTGAAAAGTTGTTCATAAACAAAAGCTCCGCACCGTTCATTTCAATAATTACACTGTTACTTGAAACTGGATATGAAGATTTTAAAATCAGTTACAGTTGGCATTGGAAAAGCAGGGTATGTTTACTTGTTCTTCATCCTTTTACAAGGCATGCTTTTGTTCTCTCCTCATCGTCATCTGTCTCTGTCAGTGCAGTGTCTATATCACTGTGTTTTGCAGCTTTGTCGCATACTAGAGCGGAGTCCAGACATATTGAGGTTAAAGTTGATTGCTGACTTCTTATGTCTGTCGTCATCTCCCTCTGTAAGACACAATTGAAAACAGGACTCAATAAGTGACTAAATATAGAGTACATTGTTATTGAAAATGATTGCTAGCAATACAAGCTATAGCCTGTTTCCAAATGTTGGGACACCGATGGATCGTGATCATCTGCAAATCTCTTAAACCCATATTTAGTTGCAAAAAGGACATAGACAAGATGGCAAATGTTGACATTCCATGAGTTTGACACATTTTGAGTTTGATGCCAGCAACATAGAGACTGGGCCAACAAAAAGCTGGACAAATTAAGTGATGCTAAAGAACTTGGGTGTAAGTCCCATCGGGTCTGCTACTTAGCCCTGTTAGTTGTATTGCACCTGGCACATTAAGAAAGACACATTAGTATCAGAAGACCTTTTTGGCTTGTAGGCCTTAGGCTATTTTGTGCTTTTGTCTGGTATTTTGTGATGTTTTGGGAATTCACATGGATTTCACTGGAGCAGATCTTGTGCACAGCTTCAGTAGTCTGTGTCTCTGAGCTGTCCACTTTCATCAGGCCATATAGCCTAAATGCTGTGTTAAACTAACTACAGTAGGCTATCATTTTATGTAGAACATTTAACATTTATTTTAGTAGGCCTACAGACATAGCACACAGTGGTAAACATGCCTCAGGAATTTAAAAACTAACATATTGACAAAACAAATCTCTGGTTTAATAATATTTAAAAAAATGTTTTGCACAATTCTCAAATAAATGTAGAGTTTACATGATAAGCTAATCATAGCATTCTGTTTTTATTTACATTGTACACTGCACCCCAACTTTTTTGGAAACAGGGTTGCATAATCTATCCCACCAGCTCACCAGTTATCTATGCATGTTGTTTGTCCACCCCATCCCAGTTGTGCAGGTGTAAAAACGGCATATGATACCATCGCATGCTCACATACTCACCCTCTGACATCTGTCTCTCTGATGCTCTCCAACTCCTTTCCATTGGAAATTCATTATCATCATCCACTTGCACCTCCTCCCATCCTTCATCTTCATCGTCTGCATCTTCCTCTTCTTCCAGTAGCTTCAGTGCCTCCCTCATTCTCCTCAGCTCCCTCTCTCTCTCCCTCATGTCCTCCTCTTCCCTCCGTTCCTTCTCCTCTTCCCTCTTGCTGGCCTCCAGCAGAATCTCCTCACTGGGGAGCAGCGTCCCTCCATTCCCCTCCACCATGGCCTGGATCTTCTGCAGCAGCTCGGCCACCTGGTCCTCCCCTCTCCTGGGCCGGCCGTGCAGGGCGTGGTAACGGCCGCCGCACTTGTCCACCAGGGCCTGGAGGTCCTCGTTTTCCTCCACCTCCTCCTCCAGGGTGGAGTCGCGGAGCCGTCGACTATCGAAGACGGTGAACAGCACCAGCGTGTGGCCCCAGGCCCGCTGGCCGAACATCTCCACGTGTTCCTCGACCACGTGCCTCTCGCGTCCGCCAAAC
Organism: Sardina pilchardus; assembly: GCF_963854185.1. NCBI lineage: Eukaryota > Metazoa > Chordata > Actinopteri > Clupeiformes > Clupeidae > Sardina > Sardina pilchardus. The sequence continues at coordinate 10,310,675 of NC_084996.1, read as the reverse complement.
GAGTATGCCAGTGGCACCACGAGCAGGAGGCCATGGGCACCTGGTTGGCACAACTCGGCGCCGCCAGCCACCATCTCCTTCCGGGCCGCGATGCTGGAGGATGGAGCTCCGCGCGAGGAGAACCACTCCCAGCCGGGGGTGTCCACCAAGGTCAGACGCTGGCCCCGCACCACTGCATGCTTCCGCTGGCTTCTCCGCGTCCTCATATCCACTGTGTCGAAGCCCTGCCGCCCCAGGATTGCGTTTCCTGCTGCACTCTTGCCCGCCTCTTTCTCCCCGATCAGGATGAGCCTCAGCTCGGAGTTGTCCGACAAAGACATGGCGGATCCTGAGGACACAGTCAGAGGAAGTGAATGTGTAACTGCAGTCTGTTTTGAACAACCTCAAGGCTCAGCACCACGGATTGGGAGGCGAGCGTGATAGTAAGGAAGTCAAAACCCATTGCTGCTCATACTAGTAAATCTTTTAAAGGGTGAGGAGGGAGTTTACTTGACTGAACATTCATTTCAAGATATGAAATGTATGGGATTTGAAATGTACTAGAATATAATATCTTTTTTGTCACTAGCCACGTTTACATGAACACTTCTATTCTGATTAGACACGGAATAGCAGCTCAATTGGAATACAAATTGAATGAATTGAATGAAAGAGTTGGTGTAGTACACTCGTATTCCGAAAGAACACCCATGTATACGGTCATTCAGATTGACTGCTGTATCTTCTCAAGGACAAGAAGGCAACAACGGCCATTCCAATCAAAGATTCTAAAGCGCTTGAGAGCACCAAACAGATGGCACAGTTTTTTTCAGTCGGAGTAGTTTAATCGGAATGACAAAAAAATTGTCCATGTAAATGTGGCTATTGTCAAAGATGCAACAAAATTTAAAGTACTGTTTCCTGTGACGCAGTGTGGAGTTTCCCTGCATGGTAAATTTAAACTTCCGATTTTGATGTATGGACAACTGAAATATCAAGACAAATTTTCAATGCTTTATAGTCCTAAACGGAGACCATTCTACGATCAGATCTTTAGGGGGGCTCAGCCCCAAATGAACAGCTGCCAGTGCCTCTCGACCCAAGAAATGGGCCTACTAATTTTGAGTTTAAAGATCTTTCAGAATAGGCCTACATTAACAAACAAAAGTTGATTAAACAAGGATCTAATATTACAAGTGGATATATCTTTTGATAGGGCAATACCCCATCTACCCATTTGGATGAGCCACACTGTTATGCATAGTGCCTTGCAAATGTGTTTGACGCTAAACATAATCAACAAAATCAATATCCATATGATGGTCACATTGTTATGCAACAAACACCGGCACAGAGCCACACTCACCTTTGGGGAAAATTAGGTTATGCTGGCTTGATCTTTCCGTTTCCAAAAGCTGAATGAAACCAGTTTTGTAGTTACAATCAAATTGAGACAACTGTCACAAACAAAAATATCAGGTCTGCGTATTTTACATTCTTGTTTACTTCAACTCTTTCCTATGGAAGCGCTCATCCTCTATCCTATGTTGCCCTTTGTCTTCCTTTCTGTACAGTGTTTTGCTCACTGCTATCACCTGTTGTCCAGAGCAAATAACTTTTATGATCGTGTGCACTCCCATAAAGCCAAAGTTCATAAGATAATCCCGTTGTTAGATACCATGGAAACAGAATCTAATATGATCATAATGTAAGCCTATAAAATGGATTTGTCAGTTTGAGTCATCCGTATAAAGGATTCTATCATTTAAACATCAAGCAGCAATTTCTTTCCAAATAATTCTTGCTTTGCACGATATGGATACTGGTTTAAATCTGCTATCTGCACTATGTGCAGCTACTGTGCTGCAGTATCGGGGGTCATAATATTTGATAGATTATTGACACGGCGCAATGTAGCAGAAATCAATTGAGTAATTTGTTTATTTAACAGCAACGCCACAGAATTTGACTTCTGCCACTTAGAATTTGTTCTAAATGTAAATGAATTAATATAAAATTCCTCAAACTTCCTTCTCTCTGTGCTGACCCATCCATGCTTGTATGGAGCATGGTATTGAATCATCAATATGTTTTTTCCTAGAAATGTGCTTGTGATGGGCATTTTATGAACCATGGAGGGAGGACGTTTGAAGCTTATTCGTCATGCATCAGAAGTTTCCATGTATCAGAAGTTTCCATGCATCAGAAGTTTCCATGTCTGTTATGCACTTTCCTGTCAGTTTGAACATGCACACTCTTAAAACAAATGTGCTGAAAACAACACAACTTGTGTTCAGATAGGGAAAACACAGTTTGTGTTGTTTCCAACACATTGCTTTTGTTATTTGTTATACAATATGTGTTGAAAATACCACAACTTGCATTGTTTTTTTAACGCATCTTTGTATTTAGGGACAACACTGTTTATATTGTTGTTGTTGTTGTTGTTTTAACAGTGCATTATCGGAAATTATATTAAACAACATCCTTATTGCTGAAGTGTTTTATCACCCAGGCCTACCCCTCATCCACTAGATGGCAACAGCATGACTTGGCAAGATAAGGACCACCCCAGTCCAAAGTCTGAACTCCAGGCATCAGGCTTTTCCGACACTATTTGCTGCAGCGCACAATCTGCCGGTTTTCAACCATGGAGAATATCACAGACTACCTTTGTAAATACAAAGACTATGTGTTTGCCATTGGAGTCACAACAGCAGAGTACATAGACTCGCTACAAAACTTTGAGATACGGGACAGTGATGTGTTTGTTGTTACCTACCCCAAGTCAGGTGAGAAAGTTTGGCATAAACCCAAGGAGATATGATTGATTTTACAGATGTATCACACCCATATCGTGAAAGTGGACTCTCTCTGTTTCTCTCTCTCTCTCTCTCATACACACACACACACACACACACACACACAGGCACGGTATGGACACAACAAATCGTGACACTGATCTGCGAGTCTGACTTCGAGGACTCTGGCCTTTACCCCAACAACTTGGAGAGAATGCCATGGCTGGAGTACCGTGAGGGCCGCCCAGACTACTCGCTGCGTGCCTCGCCACGGCTCTTTGCCTCTCACCTCACCCCAGTCCTCATGCCCCCAGGCCTCAGGGACAGAAGGGCAAAGGTGTGCCAAAAGAAACAATATAATCAGCCATACACTGTTTTTTTTTTAGTTCAGATCCATCAGTTGTGTACTGTATATAAAAGGTGGTTGTTAATTTCTCTAGCCATCTCTCTCTCTCTCTCTCTCTCTCTCTCTCTGCTTGTGTGTGTACTGTAGGGATTGATGGATGGCTGTATGTCTGCCTGTCTGTTTATTCCAGGTTATCTATGTAATGAGGAACCCAAAGGACAATGTGGTGTCATATTACCATTTCTGCCTTGCATGGGCCGCTTTGGAGACCCCAAAGAGCTTTGATGAATTTCTTCAGCATTTTCTTTCAGGCCAAGGTAGTAAAACAAAAACACCATCAAGCACTCAGTTTAGACCTCACCAATGTAGAGACATCCGACTAATTAATCAGGATTTTCATAATAACTGTAATCTAGGCTTTATACAGTAGTGACCAACATATCTCACAACTATTTTTCTATCACAGTATGTGAAAATCCCTCTTTCTCATCTCGCTTGTCTCTAGTTGGGGCTGCGTCCTGGTTCGACCATGTGCGTGCCTGGTACTCTCGGAGAGAGCAGTACAATATTTTGTTTCTGACGTATGAAGACATGATCATGGTAAGCACTACATCAGCCAAGTTCCCAACTGTACTGCTCATTGAAAAAGAGACCCAAGTAAAGCAGACAGGAAATGCCACACAAGACTTTCACGGCAGGACCATAGGTAAAATCTTGTGGAATTAAACTGAAACTTGTACATCAAACTCCAAAAGCAAATTCCACAAAGGTTTTTTAATGCCGGTGTTTACTCAGTTTCGAAGACAATACTCATTGATGTCATTCAACACTGATGCCATCAATGCAGCCATTTGTTCTGTTGAACAGCCCTGCTTACAGTACTGTCTGTAATCATATCAGTAGTGGTAAGCGGGAGAATTCCCGGTTGGCGTTTTGAGGCCAGCCTGATTAGGCTATTATGATCTTAAAAAGGACATGATATCGCTGTTTGTATAAGTTCTGTGTTGCACCTCCAGCAACTTTGCAATCGCTGCCCTGTACTTTCACTCCTCACAGCCCTGGTGATAACGTGGCAACAGCTACGATGACCTGAGATGCAGGGTATGAGATGGGAGATTTTAAATGAGCGATTTCCGATATCCCCCTCAAAAATAGGAATCAGCCCAAGTAAGATTGTATTACTCCCATGATCCATTGACAGCCTCATCGGGAGAGGCCCACTGGAGCTTGAAGTCTCTGTAATATCCAGGCGGAGCTGCAGAGCTAATTTAAATGTGCTTACAGGTTCGTCTGGGTTCACCTAAGCCAGCCAGCAGGGCTACCTGCTCCTGCAATAACAATACTACTGTTACTGTTAGATTTAGAAGCCACACTTTTGTCAAAGGTAAATGAGAAAACATGAAATAAAACAATGAGTTGGCTTCCTGAAATCATACAATTACCTGCATTAGACCCAGTTGGCGCTGAAGACTTTTTTTTTTTTACTTTTTGAGGCATGTTAGCAGAACTATGTATTGCATATTGATAGTGGTAGCAACAGAAATGTTCATATGTCGTCTATATGACTAAATAATACACCATAAAATGAATTTAGACTTTCAATTTAGAATTTGAAGATTTAAAGCTCAGCATTGATGTCAGCCTATAAATGCTGACAAATCATTTAAATGTATATATACAGGTAGATAATGTAGCATTTTTTCCCAACACATGACCTGTAGATATTGAGTAATTATGGATGGTACTGTACTTATGATATAAGCACTGAGCTCTTTTCCTAACGGTGCTCTGGCAGGACCTCCACACAGCTGTGCGGAAAATTTGCCATTTCCTGGAGCGAGATCTTGATGAGGCAGCCATCAACCGAATAGTGGAAAAAGCCACCTTCAAGAACATGAAAACAGACCCGAAAGCCAACTACGAGTTTTTGCCAGAGGACATGCTCAACAGAGAAAAAAGTACCTTTCTGCGTAAAGGTCAGACTGCATCATCCTTGATGACTCCAGAGGGTTTTTTTTAAGAGAAACATTGGCAAAAATAGTTTAGGCATTTAATAAAACACTTTAATTTTTGCAGGAACCATTGGTGACTGGAAGAACACCTTCACAGTGGCCCAGAGTGAAATGTTTGACTGTGTTTACCAGGAGAGAATGGGAGACTTACCTTTGAAGTTCATCTGGGAAATGAATGGACAACCTCTATGACATTGTATTATGAAGTTGCTCATGACATGGACAAAATAAAACATTCTTGCAAAAAATGATCTGTCCCCTCTCTCTTTCAAACTGCTACCTTTCCTCTGTGCTTCAAGTCACAGGGGCTGTATTTGAGCAACCATGGTTTACCTGAGGACCATTATTATTCTTAGACAGAATTAGGATAATCTGCTAATTGTTTCTAAAGAAAAAGTTGATTTTGATTGAAATGATTTCCTAGGAGAAAGTTATTTGAGGTGAAGAAGTGTTGAGATCGGCAAACTTTCACTGGAATAGAGTGGCTTCATGGCAGGCAGATGTATCTCTTCTTAATGTCCAATAGGGGGCACTACTGGGCTGTAACAGTGACACCCAGTCCTGTCACTCGCTGTGTAAGGTGTTGATAGTGAGCATTTTGTGTCTTTTTGAATAGAAGATTTTTAACAAAAAAAAAACAATATATAAATACGTGTGTGTGTGTGTGTGTGTGTGTGTGTGTGTGTGTGTGGACAGTAAGAGAAGTGCTAAAAGCTGCCATGTTCTAAGTCTACAGAGTGGAAAGTAGGCCTCGTGACAATAACACTGCACTCACTGGAGTTCAGGAGTGGCAGGCATCAGAAGACTGTCTGCATTTTCACCACCTCATTAAACTGAGGCTTCTTTCCAGTTTAATGAATCTTAGCCTATTTTTTGTCTTATATAGGCTTATGAAAAAAAAAAGTATATTGATACACAAAATAAGAGTGCAGGTGCTGTAGGAAGCGATGCTATCATTAAATTTCCATATAAGAAAATGATAAAAATAGCATATCATTAAAAAAATAAAAAAAAATCTCAGACATAGGCCTACAATTCACGTTGAGGTGAGATGCAGAGTACGGTAATGTCTTTATTTTTTATTCCCATTTTGGTATTGGAAATTGCCTCCCTTACTCCAGTGGATGACTGATGTGGGAGTGAGGTGAGGGCAAACTGAGACATACATCACTGCTGCAATTTTCCTCAAATAATCCTGCCAAAAAAACTGTCCATGACATTGTTGAATGGGCTACTACATACAGTATGACAATTTCTTCATTCTTAAAAATGAATTTCGATTTGCATCTCTTACAGTGTATTTCAAAACGCCAACTCGGTCCTGCCTCTGAGGGCGCATACAGTTTTGGCTTAAAATATGCCCCCTAATGGACATGAATGGATTTACTTGGATTACTGATCTCGAGAACCTCCATGGTAGTATTTATCCCAGTCCATCCCTTGTCTTTCTTGAAGGCGCACAACTGTCTCAGGGATTTGAGCAGAATTACCACACGAATGTCTAGACTGCTCTTCATAGCTGTCTGTCTTTGTTTCTAAGCCCCCCCTCTGGCTTTTATGCCAAATACGGTGCACAGTACTGAGATAAGATTCTACCCTGTCATTACAGGGGTATCGTGCCAGTGGCTTGGAATACAAACCCCACAAGTATATGGAGTTACCAGCATGGTAACTAGACCTCAAGGGTTGTATAAAATTCTAATCTAAAATAATAGAGCATGTGGTTGTTCTTGTTGACACACAAGAAAGCTTAATCATTTGAATTGGTACCTCATGTGTACAGTACCTGTTGCTGATTGGTAATTGATTATATGTGTTGGAGGTCCCTTATTGGTTGTTGTTGGGTAGATGTAAGAAAAGACGCCTCTAGACCATGTTTCTTAACAGCGTAGCTGGCATAATTCTCTGATGTTTCTTTTGTTGGCAAGATGCTACATCAGACATGGTTTAGAATGAAACACAGGGGAAACTGAAGGCCTGTTAGACACACTAATTGGAAATTGCATGGTTATATCAGTCCATATTGTGTTCTTTGATATTCAAGATTTACTGACTGTGACAGTAAAGAGGATATTGTGTGTCTGTCCTCTTGTTTTCCAGAAATAAACATGTGATCTAAAAGCACAAGTGAATTAATCCTGCTTTCATTAAATCCCTTCCTGATAGACAAACGTAAAACATTAAAGCTCAACTTAATGACTAGTGCCTCAGGTGAGTATTTTCAGGTGGATACTACGGAAACGGCAATAAAAAGCTGAAGCTAAAAAAAACCCCATTTAATCAGCTTCTGTGATGAGAGTCTAGAAATAATGAGACCAATCTCACCTCTAGGCAATTTTTTTTTAGATGTGCGTCTTTTGCTTGCTGTATGTGAGAAGGATACTAAAAACCTGGGGAACAGCCTCTCTGCTCTAGCTCACCAGCCTTAGACGGCTATACTGTATATTGCAGCTCTGGCCTCATAACACTGCGGCCGACTTCACTACAGGAGTGTAGGAACACGGAATCAGTCTCAAGCTTCTGTTGAGTTCAAGTCATGCACTGGTCCTGACTCGGACGGCCGGCTAATCGAATCTTTTCAGCGTGTTCATCCCACAGCGCGTCGTCAACCGTCATGTGCCCAAACGTGATGTAACTACGGAAATAGCTGACATATTCGAGCTCCCTCAGCTTACAAAGCACTCACCTATGTGTAGAACACCGGGGTTCGTTCTTGCCTGAGGAACACCGCTGGCCTGGCTGTTGGCTGTCCGTCTAGAGTGAGCTGGACTGTGTCAGGTGCTCGCCTCGGCTGAGTGAGGTGGCTCAGCAAAAAGCACTCAAGTGGAGCCGGCAGCCAGTGAAACAACTTCCTGACCATAAAGTCAGAGATTTGGCTTTCTCCTGATGCCCTTTGCAAGATTATCTCTCCCTCTCTTTCACGCTCTCTCTGCTCTCTCTCTCCTCTCTCTTTCGCTCTCACTCTCTCACACACACACTGACATGCATCTTTTTTGTTTTTTTTTCTGGTCTATTGAAAGTGTTCTCAAGTCTTAGCAAAGTGTGTGTGTGTGTGTGTGTGTGTGTGTGTGTGGGCATTTCATAGAAGTCCTGTGAAGTGGTGTGCTGGTGCAGTCAGGGGTCCTCCAGTCATTCCTCTTTCCCTTTCAGCTCTAAATAGTGACCCTGCAGGATCCTCATCAGAAAGATATCATTACCAAGATCAAACAGGACAAAATGGACTCTTAAGATCGAGGAGTAATTAGTAGTCCACAGTAAGGACGAGGAATTCAGAAATAATTAATATATGTGTGTGGGTGTGGGTAGCCTTCAAAGCTATAGAATGTTTATTTTTTCAATTAACAGATATTTGTACATAACATCCCTAACTTCTGATTTGTGTGAGTGTTCTTGAATGCTTCCTTATGTCTGTACCATGTCATACTGTACCGTACTCTATCAAGTCAGTGTCTCTCTGTATAAAAACGCACATTGAATCCTTTCTTGACACCAAAACTCATTATCTGTGCTTAAGACAGCATGTTTCATTTGCTCTCAAGGGATCACTAAATGGTTCCCAGGCAATTAGGCTACCCATGGTTCCTGCCTGCACCAAGGACAAACAATTTGAGGGCGAACACAAGACAAAAAATATATATATTTCGTAAGTACAAATTGGATTTAGAAATAATTACACTGCTAATGGTAAGTAACAAATGAGTGTTTGTGGTTAGTTTCTGGTTTTTTTTCTTATCTAAAACATCAGTATACAATTAGTCATCACTTGGTTATAAGCCGAAAAGAAAAATCTGCCTGACATCATCTGCCACCTCAAAGTAATGCTGAATGATTTTAAATTTGGCCTGATTACATTGACATCCAATAAGTCAATTAGTGTGTAGGACCATATAACAAATATGCTTTGATGCCACGTGTGAGGAATGGAACTTTGGTGGTGATTGATGAAGGCATCAGTGAGTGTGAGTGTGTGTGTGTGTGTGCGTGTGCGCATGTGTGTGTGAGAGAGAGCATGTGTGCATGTGTGTCTTTTTGCTTGTGTGGGCAGAGTGAGAATAATTCACAAACACCAAGCAGCGGTTCTCTTAATGGGATAAATTGTACATGCTTAATAAGTATCCACACACTGAGCACAACATTAAGATGAAAGGTTAGCTAAAACCCCCCAAACATCTAGTGCCCAGAATATGTATTTATCTGACCTGTTCCACGCACGTTGTACTGTACTTTCATGTTTTTTTTTTAAGTAAGAAAAACCAACGCACACCAAGGTGCTGATCCCAGGATGTGTAGCTGTAGATAAACTGAAAGAGGCTGCTCACTTTCCTGTGAGAGACCGTACTTTCCTGTTTTACCCATTCATTCCACTCTCCTTTTGTCATTTAGCTCCATCCTTTGCTTTACTTTCTTTACAATTTGGTGCAGATAGTGTCCTATTCAATGACATGCTGTAGCCCACGTGACTGGCTCCTCTACAGTAACGTCCTTCTGAGCCCATAGATAGTGATGAGCTGATGAGTTAATGAGAAGACACGTCTTCAACACAGGAATGGCCTTCAGACACTGACAACGATTTATTTGGCAGTCTACCAGCAGTATACAGAGTGGGTGTACCATGTCGTGTCATAGATAGCGAGCTGTATGAATTCTGTTCTTTTCTTTTTTTTTAAAGTAGTATTCTTAGTATGCCAAATAGTGAATGATACTTGTGTTGAAAAGCAGAGCCAGCAAAGCTCTTTGTTGAAATATAACCATTTAGGCTTAGCTATCTATCTACAGCATCCTCCACATTTATTTGCGCCACTGGCAAAGATGAAAGGTAAAAATCCTCTTTTTGCCATTTATCTTATTATCTTCAGTAGGAAAATAATAATTAAAAACTCTAACCTTGAGGGGAAGCAAAATTACTCTGAGAGGAAAAAATCCTCATTAAAAAAAATATGTTTTTAACTAAAAACACACATACTACAATTATTGGCACCTCTGCCAATACAATCTTGTAACTGAAACATTTTATTTTCATTTATTCATTCATTATTTTTTTTACAGTTGCTCAAACACTAAATTCCATTCTCTGAATCATATTCTCAAATGCCTGAACACATTTGTTGGATTAATCCCTCTCTGCAGAGAAAGCGGTAAGCGTAAGACGAGAAAACAGCTAAGAAATTGCCAAACCTGCACAGTTTCTCTTTAAGGTACTGTAAGAGTGCTGATGAACTTAGGCAGTGATCAATGATTTCCTGTTTCATTAAGGTATAACAATAAAGTGACACAGGAGTCAAAGGCCCTATAGTCACTCTTCAACATGGGAAAGACAAGAGAATACACAATTAAAATAAGGGGAAAGTCAATTGACCTTGGCAAGTCAGGGAATGGGTATAAATGTCACAGGGTGACCCAGAAAAAGGGGAGATAAGTGGGTGAAGGAACTGAAACAGGGACTGTCATGACAGGATGGACTATTATTAATGAAGAGCCAAGATGGCTGTCATTATGTGCTCCATCGTTTTAGTCAATTATTTGCAGAGATGACTGACCCGTTGACCAATTGGGTGTGCTGCAGCGTCACTGGACAGGGTTGCTCAGCCTTATCAAGCTTAGTACCTCCTTTCATCTCCCAGTAAAAGACCCTGTTAGGTTGATCTACCAAGCCCCAGCATTGGAAATGGATTTTAGCCAACTGTAACCAAAGACGCTCCAGCTTTTATGGGCTCGGAGCACTAGATTACATGAAGTTGGCAAACCACTTCACTGTCAACAAGGACCTGAAGAGGAGTGCTTCAGTTGTGCAAAGAAAGACAAGAAAAAAAGAGGGAAGCTAGTGCACAGAACCCATCTACTGGGTTGGACTGCCAAACATCTCTACACAGTAGAGATGTCTGAGGGGCCATGGACCTTAATCTCTTTATTTTTCTATATAAATAACCTGTTTAAACTCAGCCCCTGTGCCGCTGAGCCTTATTGGGGTGTAGTTTGCTCCTCAGGGTAGTGGATGGATGGGTGGATAACTGGCGCCCCCATCTGGTGGCATAAAAGAGGGTCCTGGCATGAATATCCCCATTTACAGTTCATCAAAAATTTACCAACTCAAGCAATGCTGAATCATGTCCCAAATAAATGACACTGTTACAAACTTGCCTGGAAAGGCACCCATGTATATCTAGTCTGTATAGTGAGGAGAATTGTAAGGGAGGCGAACAACCCCAAAAGGTCACTGTTGGAGACATACAGCTAATAGCAAAAAAAAACTTTGTATGGAATCGTGTTCTATGGTCAGATGAAAAGAAAATGTAGCTTTTTGCCAACAGACGTTCAAGGTGGCATTAGCATACATAGAAGGATAACTATACACTTGATGACTTACTTCCCTAGTTATGAAGTCATAATGAGAAAGGCTGTGTTGAATACTGTGAAAGTAAACCCTCTACCGGAAGGTAGCTGTGGTGATATATCTTGTATTTTCACATTGTTTCAATAAATTGGTTTAAGGAAAAAAAAAGAAAAGAAACTGAAAGCAAACCTGGACCCACTCCTATTCACATACAGGTCATGTAGAGGGGTTGATGATGCAATATGCACTTTACTGAACATGGTGCTTACCCATTTAGAGGGGGCTAAAACTTTTGCACGTCATATTTTTGGTGAATTTTCTTCTGCTTTCAATTGCATTTCAGCCACACATTTTAGCGGAGAGGTTAAAAAGCTTGCACAACATTGGTCAGGAATTTCATTCTGGCTGATGGATTTTTCAACTGCCAGATCGCAACATGTTAAATGTTCAATGATGTTTTATCTGATGCTCCTCTCTCATCCAGCGGTTCACCACAGGGCGGCATCCTCTCACTTCTTTTATTTGTTTTATATACATGCCAAAGCCAACACACAGGGTGACATATTGCAAAGTTTGCTGATAGCTCTGTCATTGTGTCTCTTTTAAATTCAGATGATCAAGACCCTCTGGTGTCAGATTTTATTAGCTGGTGTAATTCATCCTTTTTAGACATCAATGTCATTAAGACCAAGGAAATCATCATTGATTTTAGGAAAAAAACAGGATGCCATTTCCCCTGATGTTGTTAATGGTCAGGCTGTGGAAACTATTCAGAAATATAAATGTCTAGGGACTACGATTGACAACAAGATGACAATTGAGCATGAGGTTGACAATGTGTGTAAGAAAGCTTACCGCATGTACTTTTACTGTAAACTCAAACATTTTAATGTGGACAGCTCTTTTAAGAAGATGTTGTTTACTTTTTCTTTTACTTGCTGGTATGGGTGTTTAACTCTGAAGAACAACAACTGTCTCCATCATATCGTTAATGAGAGTAGCAAGATTGCTGGGGCTACCTTAACATTCCTACCCTGCATAAGAACAGAGCCCTCGACAAGCCTGTTCAATCCTGAATGATGCCAGTCACCACTTGTTCTTAGAGTTTACGTTGCTTCTGTATGGCTGTAGGTTTGTGTCCAAAAAATGTAAGACTAATAGATACCAGAACTCTTTTATGCCCACTGGCACCAGCTTAAACACACTCACTTGAGTGAGTACTATTTATTAGGGCCCGAGCACCGAGGTGCGGCCGCTGAGGCAGCGGCTTCACCGGAGGTGCAAGGCCCTATGGTTTTTGCACAGATTATTATTATTATTACTATTATTCATACTTTGCACGTGACGTCAAGGATCGGCTGGCGGGCAAGAACTTCATTCACCAGCATTGAAACATAGTAGCTTAATCAAGAATATGCCAGTTAGGCTACTGAACCGCTAGTTTGTAGGAAGTTGGTATTTTGAGGCTTAAACAATATGCCGGTGTTACGGATCTCGATGGGATCCTGTTAACTGGGGATAAACAATTAGCACATCATCACAAGCAGGCAGTTTTACCTAATTTACTGCAGATGTGACTCCGATTCTAGAAATGGTAACGTTAACCGCACTAACTTTGCATTGAGCCAATTGAACCTATTCTTCTGTGCAATGAAGATGTGGGTTTCCACGAAAATGTCCCCTTAATTTGTGTCCCTGACAAATAAATCGATATAGGCCTGACTAAACCTTTTTTGGACTGTCCATAAACAAAAGGCAACATGAGCTTGGCCAAAAAGCCCAACTCTCTTCAAACCTGCGCCTCCTCGATAGCGCACATCTCAGGAGACGTGCTACACACTACCTAGCAAATGCAAACATCATATGATTACTTAGAGACTTCACTCAAAGGCAAAGTTGCCATGTTAATTTGGGATCGAAGGCTTTCACAGAGATACACGTTTCCCGCAAACGCAATGATTGCAACGTTGCATTGCATTATCTTGATGGAGTCCTAGAAGAGTATTGATCTACTTCGGGAAGGCAACTAGGAGATTGAAGTGGCGCTCTTGGTAACCTGCCCGCCTCGCATGTGTGTTTTATGATCAGCGTGGCGTTGGTTCAAACCCAGGTCATAACAATTGTGTTTTTCCCAGTAGGCTATACCTGTTTATTGTCACATAAACTTCACCGTTTTTTCATATTAAACTATGTTATTCCCTTAATTAAGATGAGTTGATACATACCTCTCATGTTTCAATGCGTGCATTCACTGGCTCTGGCGCGCGGCGCAACTTTGATAGCATTTAGCTAGCCCAATGCATTCATAAGGATCCAAACAGAGATGAAGTTAGAAGCGCCCAATCTCCATGTTTTTCCTATTAAAATACAGTTACACGAGTAGTCACACAACCAAGTATGGTGAGACAAAATAAAACGTAGTGCATTTCTAAGTAGGCAAAAGGGATAACTATATGGTGTGACGGAATAACATTGGGACTCTTAGACTCTGCGCAGTAATATCTTCACTCCAAAGTGAAACTGAAAGTGCAAGAGTGAGGATATCACTGCGCCACAAATCGTCCCTGATATTTTTTTTTTATCATAACTTTCCTATTATGCTCCATAATAATCCATTCCAAAGCCTATAACGACTCAAATGTATTCTTCTTGATGTGTAATAAACCTATAGCTAAAGACCGGCCATCAGCCCTTTACCTAAAATTGGTGTCTGTAGCAGGTGTCTGTAGGCTACAATTTGAACAGTTGACCTGCACAGTTTGGACAGCTACAGTCAATGGTGTTGAGGTGGTAAGTGCAATAAATCAACATTACATTCGGATGATATTAAAAAGTAGCGGAATTATTTGTGGACCTGGAAATCTTTAGTCTGACTCTCGCCAGACCCTTGTAGTTCCGCCATGCTCCACCAGAGGCGTTTCGCTGAGCTCCACACAAGGGTCTGGGCTCGAGGGCAATACAAACTCCTTCCAGGGAGCAAAAAATTATGAACCAATCAGGAGCGCCGAAGCGAGTGTTTGATTCAAACAACAATGGCCGGGTTTCCCAAAATTGTTAAGAAGCTCTTAAGTGCTAAGAACTTCTTAGGAGCGTTGTAAGAATGTTCTAAGAACGCTCCTAAGAAGTTCTTAGGACTTAAGAGCTTCTTAACGATTTTGGGAAACCCGGCCAATGGCGGCACGCAGCGAGGAGTCTTGTGCTGACATTGATTCTGCTATTTCAACCGTTTTGTCGAATCTATCGAGTATTCATTCTTTAAAAGATGAACAGAGAATGGTTTTGAAGACATTTATTGGTGGCAAGGATGTTTTCACTCTTCTTCCGACCGAGTTTGGCAAGAGCTTGAAATAGCCTAGCATGGCCCCGGCAGTGGCGCAACTGGCTGGGGCACCTGCACCGTACGCTGGCGACCCGGGTTCGATTCCCGCCCCGTGGTCCTTTCCAGATCCCACCCCGACTCTCTCCCACTCACTTCCTGTCATTCTCTCTACTGTCCTGTCTAAATAAAGGCATAAAAAGCCCAAAAAATAATCTTTAAAAAAAAAAAAGAAATAGCCTAGCACGTCATTCAAGATAACGGACAAGTGGTTTATCAAATCACATGCAAGGATGTTTTACAAGGCCCCGCCTTCAGAAATACGTCTCCTATCTAGAAGTCCCAGATCCTTGTGTGAAGCTCAGCAAACTACAAGGATCTGGCGAGAGTCAAGTTAGGAAATCTTGGTGATATGTTGCGATTGGGGAGGAAGAGTTTCAAGTTCAGGGATGCGCATGCGCGTAGGAACCGGGGGGTCGGGACCCCCGCAATGTTGGACCCCCTCCCGTAAAAAAACGCTGCAAAGTACAGACGTTGTTGATTTCTTAGGCTCAATTATATCCTCCTGAGTTACGACCCCATAACTATAGCTATCAGTGCGCATTGGTGGTCTTTCACATTGTGTTTTAAGAATGTTTCCCGAAATGAAGCCCGTCTCAATAATGCAGCATGGAGCACTTCCTCACCTTGAGTGTCTGAAAGCTGCTGTAGGCTACTCTCACAGTCCATATCTTTAGTATACTGCCTTCTTTCATTCTTTTCGAAAAAGTTAAGAGGATAGCCTATTGTGGGGGAATACAGTAGTCTACGATAGCCTAAATCAGTTTTGGCATTAGTCTTACAGATGGCTGTCTCGGACGTGGCATAGCCTAATTATCTGGTTACCTGGATTTAATATAGCAAGTCCATACTTTGTTCATCCTGTATTATATGCTTTTAAAATGAAATGTGTAACAATTTGCCTCTTATAATCAAGGGTAGGCCTACACACTGTCACGACGGACATATATCATAAGGTTACGGGCGGATATGAGCAACCTCGGTTGACTTAAGATAAATGGGCAGAATGCCTGTTTACAAACTATGTCAAACATGCAATAATCTAACAAATGAAAAAACACAAATGAATTATGAATACACACTATATTGTGTCACAAATTAAGCAATGAGTTTGTGGCCACTAGCGCGCAAATTAGGCGCTGAGGTGAAGGCCCGACACTTAGGCTACTTATTAACACAAAGCTTCATAAAGCACAAACAAACATCCCCCCAAAGTTCAGTGTCCATAAGTCCAAACAATAAGCATAAGAATCTGACAGTCCAAAACGACAACGACATCTCCAGTGTTTCCCACACATAGACTAATTTGTGGCGGTGCGCCACAGATTCAGCACCGGCCGCCACATATTGCGTTTCGTTATTCATTTTTATTTATTTATTTATTTTTTAACGCTATTGAAAAACACGCAGCATTCGTTAAACTGAATTTCCTTTCCCTGCTCTCCCTCTCTGTCAATCACTCATCTGCCTCTCATACACACAAACACACGCACACACACAGCCCCTCCCTTCCGTGCACACCGCGTCTGTCTCCATCAAAACCAACGATATCATTCCTGGAAGCGTGGTCGCACTGATCCACATGACGCTGCTGGGGTGAAGCATAAAGTTCTTCCGCAAACTTTGTAGACTATGTGTGCAACTTTTCCAAACAGTAGATGTAAACTCATTCTCCTTGGCCCGCTCTCGTGCGCGCTCAATGGACAGCCGTCCTCGACATGCACATTTAATCTAAATAAAACATTCACAATCGTGAAAGCAATGACGCACAGAAGACGACTAGCTAAATTACTGTTAGATCCGTTTAGCATCATTAGTAGGCTATGCTGCAGATATTTGATTAAAACTCCTTCTCAATACCAATGTTTTTCAACTCCAAGACTTAAAGGGGCCTGTCCCAAGGAGAAAAAGTATTAGCTTACCTGAACAGAAACTGAACAGTCCAACCAGTAGAGTATGATAAACTTAGCCTGCTAGTTGTTTACAATATTTAATTGGAGGCTTCAACCAGACAGCTGAATTTAAGAGGTGGAGTTATAATATGAATAGTAGGCCTAGGCCATAATCTGCATAAAGATTGCTGTTATGAATATCAGAAATGTCAGTATATGGAATGTAGGCCTATAATAGACTAATTATTCATAATTACATAATGTGTGTGTTTCAAATAAAGACAAGCTTTACATCTTGTTAAAAAAATATTCACATTATATGACAGGAGAGTGATAAAAAGACGATGCAATGAAAAATATGGGTGCACCTACATTTGGTGCCGGTACCCCCCCCACCCCCCCCAGACCAAGACATGGGGCGACCACCACACATTGCCTTCTAATCTGTGGGAAACACTGATCTCCCAGACACGAAAAACAATGTTTATCTCGAAGTTTGTTGAGTAGTCGTTCCAACACTGATGTGCAACGCAATCTCAGCTTTCGCGTTATTAGCTGTATTCCAATGAGAAAAATCCACAACGAAAGGGTCACGGCAATGCAGCATACAGGAATCTTCTAACCACGTAACTTTGTTGAGCTGGCTGCATACGGGTAACAGCCACAGTGCGCTTTCCCCGCGCCTCCATTTAAACTAAGGGCAAACCCATTCATTCGTGCCCAAAACCCGAATGTCAGCTGACATAAAATTTACTTAGATGGCATACGAAAAGTCAAGAAGAAGAAACATATTTTAATTTAAGCAACGTTTATGCAACCATGTAAAAAGGTGATTTTTGGCAACCTTTACAAATGTGCTGCGGGGAAGCATTGGGGGAGTCAGTTTAGGTTGTCCTACAGACATAGCTGTATGCGTTTTCAGGGAAGAAGTGTGTTCTGAATATGTGCAGATGTTCTTCCCAGTTCCTAAAATAGGTCATCGAAGAAAAGACTGAAATACATATTTTCATAGTGACATCTTACAGAGGGCCATTAGAACTTCAGCAATAGGTTTTTATCTCTTGTGTGACTTATAATTCGCCCCCCTTTATTTGTTAATATAAAAAAAATTCGGCGCGCGCAACTCACCTCATTCTTGTCCCCCCCCCCATGCTAACTACGTTCCTACGCGCCTGTAGGCCTACTCCCGCTATGTAACAGAAATAATCATGATTCCCCATCCAAAAAAGTTAAACTTTACCTCGTTGTCAGTCTATATCAAAAGCGGTTGTTCACTTTGTGTGCAAGATGCTATTTTTCGCGTCTTTTATTCCAACCGTGAGTTATTTGGGGGAGAAACAAGAATGCGCACACATTCCGAATAACTTACACCTGGCTTGACATAGTCACTCCTTTTCATCCTGGATTGGCGTTAGTGAAACGAGTTGAGCAAGGATGACTAGACAACGCTATGTCAAACCTGGCTTTATCCCTTATCTTGGATGTCTTAATTCTGCTTTTGGGAAATACCCCTCAGGTCAGATTCCTGTGTATTTAAGATCTTGACATTCCTCTTGGTCTTTGTTGGCAAAGACCACTACTGTGAAATAGTGGTCACTCAGATATCTTTGTTTGTAATGCTAATCGGGCCATACTTGTTATGTGACATTTTATTCATTAGGACTAACAGATATGTTTGATTTCAAACATTGACATCCTTGTTGTCTATCAAGACAAGGATATCATTATCCACCACATGACGTTTCTGCTGCTAAAAGAAATCTGGCAACTTTTCACATAGGTCATACACTTGGTGCTGTCGGTATGAAACAAAACAAAAAAAAAACATTTTTTACCTGCAACCAGCAACGCCACCAGCTAACAGTGCTACACTCTGTGGGCATGTTCCGATTGTTTTTGTTTTGTTTTGTGCCGACAGTACTTGGTGACCTCGAGAAACGGAGATGTGAAAAATATAATCCCTTTTAAGATGAATCTGAAACATAACAAAATGTGGAAAACTTGAAAGGGTCTGAACATTTCCTAATTGCACTGTACACTGTATACAACACACCTCAATAATGTGACTAAGATTGGAATATTCCACAACCCTTAATTTGATCGGAATATTCCACATGCCTTAATTTAAGGCAATCAGAAAGTGCTGTTTGGCACCATTTTATGGAATATTGTCTTTATTGGAATAATATCAGAATATTATTATAGATGTAAACATGCTCAGTGTTTTGGCATTCCTTGAGAAGGAAGCTGTAAAGGAAGAGGAGCTCTTTCCGTGTACTCTCACTATCCAAATGTATACTTTTGCTTTCAAAACAAGGAACTGTTTGCTGTTGGCAAATAATCTATTCATTTTCCACAGAATGCTGATTATTTTAATGAATGCCTTTTACCTGATGGAGCTGCTCTCCACTGATGACTATAAAGGCAGCGCAGCTGTCCTCATCCTCACCAAATCTTCCAGAGGCTCTCAAAGATCCCCTCATCTACATAACAGGTGAGCATCACACCACCAACTTTGATATTTCTTTTTAAGCGCTAATGTCATGTTTTTTTTAACATTATACAATTTTAATTGTATGCTGTTATGACACTGTGTGATTGTGTGTGTGTGTGTGTTTCAGAATAATTAACCGCCATGGCGATTTCACGAGTTATCTGTCTTCTCGCCATGTTTGCTTTGAGCATGGCTTCAGGTCAGTGGAGTTTGCCATTAAGCAGTCATACTGTTACAGTTTCAGAGGATTCTTTGAAAGTATATTCAAAATTTGCATGGATATGAACAACAGTCAATATAATTTTAAAATAACTGGATTTGGAGAAACATACTGACATACTGACCCTCTTGTTCTCCAGAGGCCGTGTCTGGTGGTCCAGGTGAAACTGAGGAGTCTCCAGGTGAGCATGCATTTCCTGTTCCATAATCCAAATCTTTGAAGAATAGCATAGCATCATGAGTATTTTTTTTGCTAGCTATATTTTACTAGCTATTTTACTGATAGCACAAACTGAGTTTAGGCAACTGTTTCAACGTATGTCATTAAGAAATTACGACAGCATATTAGGGCCATTGTATGAAATGAAAAATAAATAAATAAATACTCATCTGGTAGAGAGGGGGGATATTTAAACAGATCAACTTTGTAAATTTGCCAGATATCTGATATTCTCTGACATTGTAAAGTTGCACATTTTAGAATATAAACTCCTACATTTATGAGGAATCGTCTTATCCTTCTCTTCACTCTGCAACATTAGAGAGAATGCTTGCTAGGCAGAAGGGCTAGGGTCAAACATTGCACAGGATTATAGATCATTTTAGGCACAGAGTTTCCTCTCTCTCTCCTCACTAAGGTAGTTCTCGAACTGCATTAGGCCTAGACTGGGTGAAACCTGCCCGAACTGCTGGCAAATTTGGATTTCGCCCGGCAGCTCAGGCTGGAAACCTGCACCTCTATCTCCCCTGCTTCTTGTCCACAACCTTTGAGCCCAATCACAAACTATCTTATCCAAAAGACACACCGGAGCATTGGTTTGATTGGTTGAAGGACTATCCAAGTGTATGGAGTCATGTGAACGATGCCCATTGATCACGCAGTAGAAATAAAGCGCAGACTCCCCATACTGATGTTCCATCTTAAAAGATTGAGCTTAGTATGGTGATAGCCAAACTACATTGGGCCTATTGTCTACTTCCACCTACAGCTAAATAAATGCAACAACATCAGTAAATAGATGAATACATTGAACACACAAGTTCAAATTCATGCCTGGCAGGATGTCAAGGAATAGCCCTAAGTGAACAATAATCTAATGCACTAGTGTACAGTATGTTATGATGTAGTAGCCTAAAACATATGTCCTGTTCAAAGAAACCAGACTAGGTAGGGCACCTATCACAATACATGCCACAATAGGAAATTGTTTACTCTTGTTTGGGAAATCTTTACCTGATATATGAAGCTGTACAACAACAAGACCTACTACATTTCCACCCTTAATATTCACTATACTTGTAGTAGTAGTAGTAGTAGTAGTACTACTAGTAGTAGTAGTAGTAGTAGTAGCAGTAGTAGTAGTGCTGTCTCCATGTCGTCCATTGTCACTTGGTGATCTCTGTGCAGAGAGTATTGACCTCCTGATCTGGTTCACTTGACTGTTGTTCTCAGAGCTGACTGGTGTGGAAAAACGTGCTGTGTGTCAGTATGGTTGGAGTGGATTTAGAAATCGCTGCTTTAAGTTCTTCAGTCAAACGATTTCTTGGTCTGAGGCAGAGGTGAGGAACAAAATGTAAAAACAGAAAAGTAAACAAAAGAGCTTATGACATAATTATGATCTTTCTCTGTTTCTGAATACTGCATATTTTTCATTACATTATTTGGATTGACTTAATAACCTGTCTTGTCTCTATTTCAGTTATATTTCAATATGCCTTATGTTACACTCTGTGCCATGATCTGAATGCCTGTTTACCTTCAGGGATACTGTGTGCGTATGGGAGGTCATCTTGCATCCATCCACAGCATTGATGAGGCACAATTTGTTGCGAGATTGTCTGTAAATAAGGGCTGGACGTGGATTGGGGCTGGGGGATCCTATGAGGTAAACTTTCGCAGTGTGTCTAACTTATTATACTGTAGGTGGTCAATTGTTGACTATTTCAGGCTTCTACCGTGTCATTCCAAAATTCTATTTCATCGAAAAGGGTGAGCTACTCTGATATAGTTAGACTTGTCATTTTTGTCAGATTTCCAAATGTCCAAATTTACTTGGGGGTGAAGCTTAAAGAGATTTTGTTCTGTTTGTAGGCTTTCACATGGTACTGGACTGATGGCAGCCCATTTGACTATTCCAATTGGTCTCCATGGGAGCCTAATAACCACAATGGAAATGAACACTGCGGCCACACCAACTTCAATGGTAGGCCTACTACAATTTACTTGTACACTCTATTAACTCAGATCAATCTGTAGTAATATCCTTTAATTGTTCCTATTATTATCCTATAATAATGACTGACTAAACCTACACTTGCAAGATGGCTACAACTTACAAAGACACTTTTTTGTAATCTGACAATTTGGTTTGGTATTTGCTATCTATGTCATATCTGTCTTTGATAGACAACTGTTGTCTTCTCTTCCAGGTGCTGGTGTTTGGAATGATCTTCCCTGCCACCAACGCCGCCCTTTTGTGTGCGCCAAGTGATCAGGCATCTTGTGTGGAGTTCACCCACAACCAGTGATTTTAAGCCTTCTTTCCTTCTTTCCTTCCTTCCTTTGAAATGAGAACACAACATTGAACAGTATAGGACTCTTATGGCCTGGACAGACTATTCGATTTTTTTGTCGCTCACGATTGTCATTTACGATCTACCATGTCACACTGTACGATTTTAGAACCATGAAAACCTCTCCGCGTCTTGGTCGGTAGAGTGGCCACATACACCGAAAGCATCGGTCGCGTCATACGACTCCCGTCAAATTTCTGACAAACCAGACTTTTTGTCGGACTGTTTTAGAACGTCGTTAACGACAAATTGCAAGTTGTGAAGCATGTCACATTCTAAGATTCACTCCGCGTTCGATGTCGTGCCCGACCATTTGAAATCGGATACGACGCTGTAAACTTGTCGGTCACGACAAATTCGGGCCAAAATCGGGCTCTGAAATCGCGTAATCTGACCAGGCCATAGAGATCAGTTACGGGTGGTGTGGGTTTGTGTGTAAGCTCTGTATGAGTGTACTAGGGGAAGGCCAGTGTTTATGACACCTGACAGCCACCTGTGCAGTCATCGCCCTTGTGTGCACCACACACATCTGAGACTGCAGCCAGCCCAGACCAACAGGGGCTAGTGTACCTCCTGCAGAAATCCTTCTTCTCTTTCAGTTCAATCTTTGACTGTCACAAATCTAACCAATAAATGCAGCATCAAAAGACAATTCTGTTGTTATTTCTTCTTACCTATCCATTTGTGTTCTCTTTTGTTAATGGGTACAGGCTCATAATAGTACACATAACATTGTCCAGTTGCAGAATAAAATGATAAGTATGAGCTCAAATGAAGTTGTCAATTAGAGATATACACTGCAAAAACTGATTATCTAATACAATCTAATTAAATGTTATTAATCTAAATGTTAAAAATCTAAAGGGTTTTGTTTTCAGTATAAAGAGACATACCTAGCACTTTCTCATCAATCATTACCTAGTGCTTCTCATCAAAATCATTTCACTTAATTTAAGAAGAGTTTGTTTCTTTTGAGATCCTGAAAAGAAACAAACAGCTGAAGGCAACACTTTTTTGTTTAAGTTGTATGGCAGTATTTATAGTATATAAAATACTATGTAAGAAGCTATATAGCTAAGAATTTAAGTAGCGCGCAGTGATAGGAATCGAGAAAAATAGTGCCAAGTGATAACGAGCTGTCCGGGGGTAAGTCAGTGCTGATGCACAACGTTGCTGACAGGGAACCCATATAACTTCGTGTCTTAAAACCCAAACTATCCCTTGAAGTACAGTGTAATCAACAAATTTTTCACCCTACTTCTGTCAATGACCCTTGAGTTTTGCTGAGACCATTGGTTGTGTCAAACTCAGACTCAGAGCTGCAGAGAGGAAATAGCACAAATCAAAACAACAGAAGACCTCAAAAACTACCAGATTCTTCGATATTCTCTGAAAATGGTCTTAATTAGTTCATGATGAGTTAATGTATAGTTTACTTACCCCTTGGAGCACATTTCAAAAACCTAGAAATCACCATGATCATGTGTAATTGATCATTATTCATAATGATTTACCCACTGTAATGCTCAAGATGAATTTGTTGTCCATACCTGATGTCATTAATGACATACTATTAACTCATGTTTATTAATGAGATTTTCATGTATAATTAATACATTAGTTAATGAATTAACTCATGATAAGTCATGACATTTAGTTAACATGAATTCATGTGTAATTACTTTTCTTTTTTCTCCATGACAGTGATGTCCAAAATTTTGTCTGACAAAAAGTCATCATGATCATGCTTAATTAATCATGATTCATGATGATGTGCCAACCGTACTTAATGCTTAAGATGATGAGTTATTTATGTATTAATTCATTAATGACAATCAGTGAATTCATGTTAAGTCATAATGATTCATGATATATTAATGGATTAACTAATGCGTAATTCATGCATTAATTCATGCATTAGTTCATGAGAATTCATGTACCCTTATTATAAAGTGTTACCCAGACTTCTACAATGACAAGATCAACAACGCCACAGACTCCCGGGAACTTTTCTCAACTTTCAAAACACCACTCACCACCAACCCTCAGTCACCTCCTCCTGCGTCCAACCTTACCGCAGACACCCTTGCCTCATTTTGTACAAACAAAGTGGCGGCAATCAGCAGTCAATTCTCTTCATCAGACACGACAGGCACAGATGCTAAAACCTCATCAGTCATCAGTGCTCATTCTGCTTGACTTATCGGCTGCCTTTGGCACGGTAAATCACAGCATCCTTCTCGCTATACTCTCAGACATGGGCATCTCTGGCTCAGCTCTCTCCTGGTTTGAATCCTACCTCACAGGACACTCGTTTAAAGTATCATGGCTTGACAGCTTTTGGCACCTCACTTCCTCTCCACAGGGGTCCCCCAGGGATCAGTGCTGGGCCCCCTGCTCTTTGCTATCTACTGTACACCACCTCCTTGAAACAGATCATCCGCTCGCATGGCTTCTCATACCACTGCTATGCACAAAGTACTCTCCGGCTCTGCTACCACCTATCAGAATGCCCTCATACAGGAATATGCTACCACATGACCTCTGAACTTCTCAGCCGAGCAACGTCTATCTCTTCTGCCAGCACGCTCAGGTCAATCCAAACTTTTCTCATCTGTCGTCCCTTGTTGGTGGAACACACATCTGTTCCTACTAATGTCTGAAAACCCAGTTATTCAGAGAACATCTCCTCTCATAGCACTACTACAGACAATTGGACTCATTGATGCACTTATTACACTCATTGATGCACTTATTGTGTTTTTTTTTATTTGTTGTAAGAAGTGCTCTTAAAAGCTTAAATGTTTTATCATGTTGTAAGTCGCTTTGGTTAAAAAGCGTCAGCCAAATGTAATGTGATGTAATGTAATGTCAGTTTTTTCCATTTGAGAATGATTGAGGCTACCATGCTCTTGGGCACTTTCAATGCTGTAGAAATGTTCTTCTATCCTTCTCCAGATCTGTATCGTCACACAAGCTAGTCTCGTAGGTCTATGGTGAATTCTCTCAATCTTGTAGCTTGGATTTTACTCTGACATACACCATCAACTGTGAGACCTCATTGTGTGTCTCTCCTAACAATGTCCAATGAATTAATTTAGGCACAGGTGGACTCGAGTTAAAGCATCTCAAGGACCTAGAAGTAGGATGCACCGGAGCTCAATTGCAAGCGTCATAACAAAGGGTCTGAAAACACTCCAAACACCTGCTATTTTGGGGAGTATTGTGTGTAGATTGAAGAAAAATTGAATTGAATCCATTTTACGATGAGTCTGAGACATGAAAGGGTCTGAAAGATGTTTCCGTTTCCACTGGAGGGTCTGTGATGTTCTGATGCTGTTTTTAATCCATCGGCCCTCTGAATCTCATCAAGGTATCATGAAGTCCAAAATACCTGGGCATTTTAAATCAAATGCTTTTGCCAGTACACTAAAAGTGTGTAATGACCGGATCATTTTAAGATTAGGAAGGTAAGAGGAGAATGCACAAGAGAGGACCTGGATCTGCATGGACAATCTAGAGATAATCTGTAAATAAATATTGTTGTGTATTTTCTATCTATCTATCTATCTATCTATCTATCTATCTACGCATCCATCCATCATTGCATCTATCTATCTATCTATCTTTCTTTCTTCCTTTCTTTCTCATGTGTGAAACAGAGTTTGGCAGGATGAGTGAAAACAGCGAGAGTGAGCTTGCCCTTCACAGTGGGTCTTCATTCTATAGCTCTTTCATTCTGACAGGCCCGTTGCTTTGTTCTGCCTGGCTTTCTCTCGCTCTCCCGCATCGTTGCGCCATCCACCCACTTACCTGCATTTCTCCCCATCCACTAACATCCAACTCTCGCACACAACTTTCCCTTTCTCTCACGCCCTTCGTCCTTCTGCTCGGCTTTTGGTCTCTTAGCAACATGACTCAGTGTCTCAGGGACAGAAGAGATTCTGTAGTTGGGCACTGTGTGTTCACTCACTGCGTATGCACTTTGTGTGTGTGTGTGTGTGTGTGTGTGTGTGTGTGTGTGTGTGTGTGTGTGTGTGTGTGTGTGTGTGTGTGTGTGTGTGTGTGTGTGTGTGTGTTTTAAAAAAAGAACATCTATATACCCTGGGTGACCATTAACAGAGATAAATATCCTGAAGACATCTTAAGCACCTTATAGACACCTTATACCACACCAAGCCCTCTGCCACACCACCACTCCCCGAGCTGGTTGACTGCCTAAACACCATCAAAAGCTTGATGACACAGAACTTTCTAAAACTCAACCAAGACTAGACAGAAGCCATCCTCATGTCCACCCCTCATATACTGGAGAAAACGGCCACATCCACAGCTAGCCATTCCTGGTTACTTCACCACCACCTCTGCTGTGCTAAGAAACCTTGGTGTCATGGTCGATTCTACCCTCTCCTTTATTCGCACCGTTAAACACATCACCAAAACAGCCTTCTTCCAACGCATCTCTAAACTCCGTCCCTCTCCCATCCCATCTGCCACCGAGACTCTCATTCATGCTGTCATCACCTCCAGGCTAGATTACGGCAACACTCTACTCATTGGCATCTCATCCAAAAGATTAAACAGCCTACAATGTATTCAAAACTCTGCTGCTAGGGCGCTCAACCGTACTAGGCCATGGGATCACATCACCCCAATCCCACTGGCTCCCAGTTCAATACCGCCTCAATACAAAATCATTCTACTTGTACACAAATCTCTCCACAATCTGGCCCTTTCCTAACTTTCAAATCTCCTAACCCCAGACACACCATTCCACAGATGCCCATGTCCTATCCCTACCCCCTCCAGACTTCACTGCATGGGTGACAGGGCTCTCAGCGTGGCAGGCCTTAATGGGGAAGGAGTATAAGGGGACCCTTATTTTGAAGAGAAAAAAAAAGAGTCAGTTATAGACAATTGAGACACACACTTCCTGAAACACTTTTCAGCCAGCACAAACATTTCTGATGGACAGTCACCTGTGTTGTAACAGCTATTGTTTTTATAGCTGTTCACATGGACCTGATTGGATGTTGCACCTAGTGAATAAACATATTAAAACTGCTGAAGGAATTTTCTGTGTGTCAAACCTGAACAAAGAGTTGCCCTGTTGGGCACAAACAAAATATTTAGTGTCAGAGTGAACACGAAAGAAGCCAAATGTAACAGAAGATGCTGTTACTGATGCTCCGGAAATAAATGTACTGGCTGAAGATCCATCTGTGGCATATTGTTCATTTCTTCATACACCCTCACCCTCTGCAATAACAAACTGTGTCTGTGTAGCATGGGTCTGTAAACAAAATGTAATAATGTGACTGTGATGGATATCTGTCCTCATAGATCAGAAAATAAACATCCACGATGCTATTTGTTTAGTCTGGGCTTCCTAGACTGTGTGCTCATATCTCCTTCTTGTTATTGTCCCAGAAGGAGGATTTGTCTCACCAGCTTGAAAATGTGTGGACGCTGTTGCTAAGTAAACGTGCTTCTTGAGTTATAATTCTTTAGGCAAACAGTTCATCTCTGTTTGGATTTCAATGATTTTTCTTAAACATATTCCTCAAACATTTCACCATCTGTGGTAGTGTTCTCCGCAATCTCATCTTGTCGCAGTTATGAGGAGCAGGGGAAAGATGAACAGCATACAGTATGCACCTTTTTGGCTTTTATTAAAACAGAGATAGACAGCAGCATGTGTGTGTGAGTGTCTGTCTGTGTATGTGTCTGTGTGTGTGTGTGTGTGTGTGTGTGTGTGTGTGTGTGTGTGTGTGTGTGTGTGTGTGTGTGTGTGTGTGTGTGTGTGTGTGTGTGTGTGTCTGTGTGTGTGTGTGTGTGTGTGTGTCTGTGCGTCTGTGTGTGTTCCCGACCTTTTGAAAACTGAGGACATCTGAATGGATTGGGAGTGGGGCGGGTTAGGAGGCTTTTTGATCTGAGGCAAGCGGCATCCTTGGCCATAGAAATGAATTGGGCTGGTGCTCTCATAACTGAATAGTAGGCTTGTCCAATGCCATTTGCACAGACATGATAATCCTGTCAGGCAAGCGCTAGATGAAATCAAAGGGAAGGCAAAATGTGTGCATGTATGCTTGTTCTTATGTATACCTGTTTTACATGATACAGCATGTACACCTGTTTATGTACCTATGCAGTCTTGTCTTGTCTTGTCTTGTCTTGTCTTGTCTTGTATTGTATTGTATTGTATACTGTATGAATAAGGTATGCAGAGAGAGAGAGAGTTACCAAAGACATGAGGAGCCAGAGAACAAGAATAACTGATGTGATTAGGAAAACTGGAGATCAAGAGCACTTAACACTACTTTCTTCACTCATCCACCCACTGTGGCCATCGCTGAGCCATGGGCTTTGGTGTAAGTGGTAATTATCCTGTCTCAGTGAAGATGAATGGCACGGGCCCACCTGTCCGCCTGCCTTACAGGCGGCGCGCATGCGTTTGGAGTTGAGCGAGGCGAAGTCTAATGGATTCCCGCTGCTCGCCAGAACTCATTTGGAACGACGTTGCTGACAAGTTCTGTGCCATCTGCATCTCTGACCAACTTCAAGCTCTGTTTCTGCTGTGTGTAACTGAATACGCCTGTTTCTACCTGGTGTGTTGGTAGGAGAGAATGCACACAAGGCTACTAAACTGGTTAGAAAAACAACGAGAGAGTGAAGGTGGCAGAGAAGATTTGTTTGTCTTCTCTCTTATTCACTCACTCAACCCATGAATTCCATGCTGTGCTCCTCTCCTCAGATCTTTTTGTACTCTTGTCTTGCAACTTGCTGTGCGCGGTCTACACTCAAAGCAAGAAAACACCACTTCATGAAACAGCTGAATGGCACCTTGTTGTAGTCCACAATGCATCAAGGAATCCTTTTTATAATTACACATGGATATAGAAACTGGACAATGACTCAATAAAAGATTTGCATCTATGGATACAGGAATCAATTTCCCCAGAACATCTCCTTTATGGACCCAATTCACTGAAGAAGCTGAGAAGTAGAATTGCTCTTCTGTGGAGGAGAATAATTTCTTTGAACTGTAAGGATGAGGTAGGGGAAATGACCATGGCGTCACCGTGTTTTCACAATGTACTAGTACAGATTCACCTTTTGAACCACCTTCACCTTTTGTTGTTTGTACCTGGGTGAATCAAATCTCTGATATAGAACATGAAGAGCCTTACGATGTCTGTATGTTACCTTTAAGATGTTGTGTCAAGGCTAAAGACTTGTAGTAGCAATCTGCTGATGCACAGAAAGACATTTGTATTGTACAAATCGTACCCTTTTAAGAGTTTCAGTTGTCAGATATCAGATGCAGCACTCCTGTCTGAGAAAAAAGGTGACGATCCATTCTGATTTTTTGGATATGCATCAGGCTGAGAAGTTGGAAACTCCTCGGCACTAAAGCGTCTAACCCTCTTAATTTCCCTCCGAGCTGCGCGGACAAAGCAAACAAGGGGCCCTGACCTCGCGGTGTTTAAAGATGATCAGAATGCATGGGCACACGCTGCCCTTTCTCATGTGCTAACAGCTAGACTCCTTCCAGCCACATTCATATTGGAAGGCTGCTTCAATAGGACACTTTGCTTTTCATTATGTTAAGAGTGACCTCATACGTCGTACTGTATGTTGTATGTGCGTAATGCGTAATGTTTTCTATAAATGCCTGGCGCACAAATAAAGTCTTTCTCTTTTCCGGCCTGCAACCGATGTGAGCAGTTATTGCCTCCGTGCATGCTATTGGTCTTCTACACACAACGAATATGGCTGCGCCAACAGGTTATGGGCCCAGGCATGATGTAGGAAGCCGGTGGTATAGATTGTGCTTTGACGGAGATGAGAAAAAGTATGAGTTATGGGAGACGAAGTTCTTCGGTCACCTGCGTCTGCTGGGGCTGAAAGACACCATACTGAACGTGCCCGATTATGACGACGAGGAGGAGAATATCGAGAATGACAGAAAGAAAAATTAAGAGGTATACGCCGAATTGATTCAGTTTTTGGATTACAAAAGCCTTTCCCTTCATGAGAGATGCAACGGACAACGGGAGAAAAGCTCTCCAGATATTGCAGGACTATTACGCAGGTAAAGGAAAACCCAGAGTGATTAGCTTGTACACAGAGTTAACGTCTTTGCAAAAGACTCCAAACGCGACTGTTACGGACTACATTATTCGGGCAGAATCAGCAATTACTGGTGAAGGGAAATGCATGTATTGCGCCAGGAGCAATGAATCAGAATAGTAGGCCTATCCCTGATAAGAACTTACAATAAAACTGACAGTTGACGGGGTGCAATGAAATGCTCCCATTGTTCTGAATTACGAGTGAGCTGGATCTATTCAAATCGGTAAAACAAGACTTTAAATTGTTCAAGTGACAGAAAAACAACGTTTGAATACTATTAAAAAGTATCATGAGTGAGTACGTCGTTTGTACAGTTCAGGTAGGAGCGGTGAGTGTTATGGAAAACCACAAACACTTACACACACAAACACAAAGGTGTACATCTTATCTCATGTTCTGCTGATGTTAGCAGGAAGAGAGGCAAATGTCAGAGGGTGTTGGAGGTCAAAGGTCAAGTTCATGAATACTCCGAGCGCGATATCTCAAGAATGCCATGACATACATGCCTGAAATTTGGTCAGTGTTTTAATCGACTCAAAGATTAAGTGAATTTATGTTGGAGATCAAAGGTCAAATGTCAAGGTCACAAACACCTTGAGTGTTATATCTCAAGAACGCCTTGACACACAGGGTTTTTTGGTACGAGGGTTTGTATGAACTCAAAGATTAAGTGATGTATCACGTATTAAGTAATGTTTTTCAGCTTTCCATCCACTATCCTAATTCCTCTGGAATTGCATTTCTAGTTGTGACACATTGTGTTGAGTTTCCTTGGCAAGAAGTCGTATAATAAGCGGCATAATGAATTGTCCGACGGTAATTATCGGAAAATTAGACTCTGTTCGGCCTGACTTATTTCCCGATAATTACCGGCGGACAATACATCCCTTACGTATAACTTTCAATTTTCAACTATCCTTGAATAGCACCCATTGATTGTCTTAACTTTCTTTTCTCTACCGTCCTGTTCGTAAACAGGGCAAAAATGACACAGACCAGAAAAAAACAAATAAAAAGGGCACTTGAGGGAAAGGGAGCGAGAGCAAATGATGAGAAGAGAGGCGGAGTTTACTTTACAGACAAAATATTTATTAATCCTTTTTATGAAATATAAATCTAGTATTTGGTTGCGGCTGAGGCACACACAAACAAATATTGCAAGACGTGCAAGATAAAAATAGCCACTAGATTAAACACAAGCTGTACCACTGTTCAACAACAAAAGCCAAGATAAAAAAGAACAACAACAAAAAAAACAGCAATGCGTGTTGTTGAATTCAACTGCAACTTTCATTTTCATTGCAAAAAAAAAAAAGAAATTTACTTTACTTGAAAATGATTTCCAGTGGACGAAAATCAAGGCAAATGCATTGTTTCAATGCCAAGCATTTCGGGGTGTGGTCATCACATTTCAACACAAGTCCGGGGTGGGAGAGAAACTGAAAAGAAAGAAAAATGAATGCGTGAGCCAAGCCTGAAATGAGATGCTGAGTGTTCTGTGACGTGCACGGGGGGGGGAATGGGCAGCGGGTGCATTTCAATCCTCACAGCAAAATGGCTTTGTTTGCTCAAGAGTTCCACAGAAGCCTTTTGCCGAAGAGAGGGAATAATGGCTCAGTGTTCTAGAAGCCTCCGGCAGTGGTGGTGGTGGTGGTGGTGGCGGTGGTTGCGCAGCTCTGGCCCCTGCTGTGTGCTCCTACCCAACTGTGCGGGGGTGGCACCACCCTCGGGAAGCAAATGGCCCATGATTCATAGAAATGATATGAAAAACTGTCCGATGATACAAATATCAGAGAGAAAAAACACCCACCCACCCACCCTTTACCCCCATGATCTGTGACTGTAAATCTTCTGCAGTGGGCAGCCCCTGGTAAATACAACTACAACCCTTAAACGAGGAGGCATGGTCAGAAAACCAAAAGAATAAATAGCAAAAACATCACAGTTAACATTTTGCTGCTCAACAACTAACAGAGTGACAACAGCAGTATAACACTTCAGAAATACAGAAATACTTCTCGCGCTCCTGTCTCTCACTATTGATTACATGTGAAATCTCTGGAGGTGTGAGCATCTTATGAGCGCTCTACTCCAATATCTAATCATTTGGTCACCTTTTAATCACTTCTCTGTTTTTCTTTCTAAGCCCATCAATGTGTGTGGAGATCCATGTGGGTATATTGCATGTGAGGGGAGGGAGAGAGAGAAAGTAAGTGTGTGTGCGTGTGTGAGAGAGAGAGAGGGAAGGAAAGAGAGAGAGAGTGTGTGGGTGGAGAGGGATGGAGGGATATGAATCCTGGAGGTGGATTCATATTCTCCCTCGCCACCGATTAAATGATTTAGTGTCTTATTTATGGAACTCATAAAAAAACACTTTTACGCTGACATATTTAGCTCCAAACTGTGCCAATAACAGGGACAGGATATCACAACTCTGAGACTGTGTTTGTGCATTTGTGTGTGTGTGTGTGTGTATGTGTGTTTGTGCATTTGTGTGTGTGTGTGTGTGTGTGTGTGTGTGTGTGTGTGTGCGCGTGTGTATGTATTTACTGACCAATGAGGCACTTACGAGACACCCATCCTCCTCAGAGACTCTGGTGTTCTCTCAGTAGGACTTTTTGATTCCTTGCTAAGCAATTTAACATGTACTGCCTACGCTGACTCATGAGAGGTTCTCTGCTGAATGACATATTTATGGGAACATTTCTACATATAAGAATAATACATCTATATACAGGAAATAGGCGGTATAGGTGCATGACACTTCAAAAAGCTACATTAAAGCACTCAAACAGCCTGGACTTTATTCTGGCTCTACAGGAAATCCAGTGGATGACTCAGGGTGACAATTAAACCACAAATGTATTGTTATCGAAATTATATCTTCTATTTCCACTGACAAGAGCTGTTTTTATAATCCATTGTAAAATTCCACAACATTAGGTCCCAAAATAAGCTTAAAATCTCTTCACATTTTCAAAAATATGTACACTAGATGCCAAAGGACCTCCCCCACAAAAAGCATCTATGAACCATGTAAAAACTCCACAGGATAAATGCCTGTCCGCCTTCATCCGCCCAGAAACATCCCTTAAAAATGGATCTGGGATTTTTTCAGCCCATGAAGCTACTTAGAAATCCTGTCCTCGCTAGGCAGGCAAAGTGATGCTGTTTTTAAACGTGGCTAATAAAGTGCTGATAGATGTTATTCACTAGTGTGCAAGTCCTCTGGTGAGCCACCCCAGCAATGAATGCTGCTGCCTCTGCTGCCTGATAGTCTTGTGTGCCGCAGGTGCAAAACCACCTCCCTCCCCTCCCCTCCCCTTCTGCCCTGCTCTGCTCTCGACCACCATAAAAAATCCGCCCGGGTACCAAATATCAGCCATTAAGTGGTGGCGACCGGTAAACACTCGCCGTGCGTCAACAAGGTGCAGCTGCACCTCATTTAGGCTGATTAAAGGCAATGCGGAGGATCGCGGAGCTCGCTCTCACCGCTTTCGGGCACGAATGGAGGGAGAAGGCAAATTTATGACGATGACAAATTTATTCGTGAGTGTCGGAGAGATTTCATACCATCTCTGCGGCATTTGGTAGAACCGCCTTTAAAATGTGTTTTTTGGGGGGGCTAGTCTTTTGTTAAGAAAATGGTTCGCATTGATCATTTCCATGCTTGGTTTGGTTGCTCATCTTTTGTTGAGGAAATGCTTATGTGGGCTGTAAGAGCGATTACGAGCACTTAGTTTTGGATTCACACTGGGATCTCGACAACCAAATAAACCCCTGGGGTCTAAAATCGATATACCTGAGAACACCGCAATGCTCAATTATGGGAGACTGACAGCTAGAGATAAGTTAAACATCCCCACGCCAAATCTAGATAAAGGCACATGCAGTCGCTGTACACATAATGGTTGCATTTTGTCCTCCCTGTGTATGCGTGATGTGTATGTACTCGTCATCTGTTCATTTGTCTTGTAAAGTCACAAAGGGTCACAGTTGGATGTATGCTGTATATTCGAGGGTCAGGCAGTGAGTAATTGCCTCCAAGAGAGATCAGTCTGCCACGCAACAAATATCTTGACATGAACACTGACCTTTTGAAATAAGATAAGTTTTGTTCCGCTATCACTGAAAAACAAAAATGCTCTGAGCAAGTCTGCTGAGGAGTGAAATCAATAATACTGTGAATCTCTTTCAAGTAAGAGCCAGTAACAATGATATCACACTACAAATAGCTGATCTCCAGCAGAGGATTCTTCTCCACCGGTTCCTCTGGCAACGGCTTGACACTTCCGTTTTTAGCTCCATTAAGTAAGGGCGGCACGGTCCCTGGAGGCCCGAAGCCTGGGGCTTTCCCCAGGCAGTCTCCCACCACCGCCGCCCCCCTCCCGTCGGGGGAGATACGCTCCTGCACCTCCGAGGCTGCCACCTTGTCGGAGAGCAGCGCGCACGAGCTCTCGGCCTGCTGCCGGCTGACGTTCCCGTTCCCGTTCCCGTTCTGCGTGACCTTGCAGATCTCCGTCATCTCCGTCACCTCCTCCTGCTCGTCGTCGTCGTCGTCGTCCTCGTCGTCTCCTCCGCCGCGCCGCACCACCCGCCGCAGGCTCTCGCGGGGCATGAGCACGTGGCGCCTCTGCTGCTGCAGCTGCTGCAGCTCTTCGTCCTGCGGCTCGCCGCTCTCCTCCGCCCGCTGCCGCCCGCCTCGCTGCCCGCCCCCGCCGCCGTCGGCCAGGTCGTGGTTGTCCACGCGGCGCGACGAGCGGCACAGCGCCTTGCGGAAGCCCCGCTTGAAGTTCTCCGACATGAAGCCGTAGATGATGGGGTTGGCGCAGCTGTTGGTGTACGCCAGCAGAACCAGGAAGTAGAAGAGGCCCTTGGGCTCCTGGGGCATGGTGATCGTCACGTTGAGGATGTTGAGCGCGTAGAAGGGGAACCAGCAGAACACGAAGACGGCCACCACGATGATCACCATGCGCGTCACCTTGCGCTCGGACTTGCGCCGCTTGGTGGACGTGGCGTGCACCTTCTTGCCCGAGCTGCGGATCTTGACCACGATGAGCAGGTAGCACAGGCTGATGACCACCAGCGGCAGGAAGAAGCCCACGGTGGAGGTGAAGATGATGAAGGCCGTGCCCCACACCTCCCGCGGCTCCGGCCAGAAGATGTTGCAGTGGTTGTTGCGCACGCCGGCGAACACCAGCACCGGCAGCATCACGGCGAAGGAGAGCAGCCACACGGTGGCGTTGACCACCTTGGCCACCTGCGGCCGCCGCCACTTGGCCGAGCGGATGGGGTGCACCACGGCCAGGTAGCGGTCGATGCTCATCACCATCAGGCAGAAGGTGCTGGTGAACTGGTTGATGCAGTCCACCGTCATCACCAGGCGGCACATGAGCGAGCCGAACGGCCAGGCGTGGAGCGCGCTCTGGACGGCCAGGAAGGGCAGGCCCAGCATGAAGAGCTCGTCGGCGATGGCCAGGTTCAGGATGTAGATGTTGGTGACCGTCTCGGTCTTGGAGTAGTGCAGCACGATGTGGATGACCAGCGTGTTGCCGCCCAGGCCGATGACGCACACCACCAGGTAGATGAGCGGGATGACCATGCTGGAGATGGGGTCGCGCGGGGTCGCCGGGACGCAGCCGGTGACGTTGAAGAGGCACGAGCCGTTGGCGCTGTCGTTGAACAGGCCCAGGTCTGGGTAAGGGCCAAATAAGGAGCCGTTGTCCTGGGAGTAGGCTTCAGCGAAAGGGTACGTGGAGGTAAACTCCATGGTGCCTTGCTAACAAGCCAACGGCGATGACCAGTCCTTGGGCTACTTCATTAGTCCTGAGGATTGGAAAAGAAAAATGGTATAAATACAAAGCTACTCATATGCATACACAAGCTATACTGTATAAAAGCTATACATAATATAGTTATACTGTACATACCAGTTAAGTTATATATGAATTTCACTGGGTGAAATGAGGAGAATCAGAAGGCTATGCATAACCAGGTCTAATTGATAATTCATATAACAGAGTGCTTTAAACAGGACCCGTCCCAAATATAAACTAGCTAGTTTTGCTTTCAGGCACCAGCTACAGTAGCGTCACAGGTAAACACTGATAATGTAAGCAGTCAAAGCCTGTCATTTCAGCAGCCATAAAATGCCCCGAAATAATACATTAAAAAAAGTGTCGCTAAAATGACACAGTGATCAAAGGCAAGGAACAACAAGGCAAGGCAAGTGTACACATGACAAAGTGGTTCGATGGAAACAAACAAAAAAAAACCCCACAATTAACTGATAAGAGGGAGTGGATAAGAAAGACACAGACACATGGTGTGGCCGTGGTCGTGGGTCAGACAGGAAACAATTAAGTGAGATGGAGAAGGTTGACTTTGCCCTGAAGTCTGTGTTTGGCTAGCCACAGTGGCTATTGACAACTCAGATAAAATCAACAGCGCATGTTCCCACACACAGACAGCACAGCACAGCTGGTGCTGATAATTGATATTTTATCTGCACCCGGGGTGTGTGGGGAGGCACAAGCGTTTTGTGTCAGTGTGTTAATTAAGTGCACATGTAACGCAAGCGTGGCAGGTTGTGTGTGTGTGTGTGTGTGTGTGTGTGTGTGTGTGTGTGTGTGTATGTGAGTGCGTGCATACATTGTGCGTGTAAGAGAGAAAGAGAGAGAGAGTGAACGACAGACCCAAGTGATCTGGGGTCTACTGATGTATGAAACACAGCTCCGCAAACAAAGTGCTGACGTGTCTGTGTTTGACCTCCTGGAACACTTACACCTGCCTCTCTCCCTTTCTCCCCTACCCATACATGCACCAATACACACACACACACACACACACACACACACACACACACACAGATTTCTTGTATGTGTGACTAAAGACAAGCAAACCTCTTTCTTTCTGTATATTACACAACACACACACACACACACACACACACACACACACACACACACACACACACACACACACACACACACACACACACACACACACACATGTGTGCCAGGGAACATATTAAGAAATATTGAAGAAAAGAATAAATATTGTCCAGATGGTAGACACTTGGGATTGGGTCTATTGCCAACACAATGTAGGAACAAGCTGAAAACATTTGAACAGTTCCAAAAAAAAAAATCTCAAAAGAACATTATACGTTCATGGCTTTTGATTACCAATGATATCTAAAGGATAACAATAAAACTGTAAAATGTGTGATAAGTACCATGAATAAAACAATCAAGCCTGTTGATGCTTTTTATAATGATCACTTTCCACATCTGACTGCTCAAGATATTTTAGCTTGGATGTTAAAAATGTTAGCAATGTTGGCAGTAATTACTTTGTGTGCGTCACTGTAAGCATGCTTAGATGAGGCAATATCAATTGTCTGAAACACGCCCCCACCAGCTGATTTTAGAAGTTGTCTGAAGAAGATGTAAAGCTTCATACATTGACTGTGCAATATCTAAAACAACACATTTAGCTGAGGGTGACATCTGTGCACTGAATTGATCTAAATTAGCAGTTAAGAATTTTGTAAATGGCCAAGCTAACATCCCAGAAAGCATTCAAAACCTTTTAAATTCTAGCCCAATTAAGCCTGATAAAAGCTTGTTAACAGGAGGGTCATTCCGTGTCAAATCACCCAATTTCAGCCAATTTGGAAAGTGACCCTCTCCAAAAAAATCTGAAATAAATCACAGGTGTTTGTAGCCTAGACCTATGCACAAATCTTAAATAGTATGTCTGGATCACTAATGGTTTAAAAACTGCAGCCCTTTGAAGCTTCAAGTCATTTTAAGCATTGTGGTGAACAATCCTTTTTGGTCAACTTGCAACGTTATTGGTTCTTTTGGTATTTCACACACATCAGTGAAACTATGTGAATGGAAGCACATTTTCCTGTTGAATTAAGAAATCTAATCAGATGAGACGTGTCTTGTGTAATTTCCCCTCTGCAAAGCTCTGAAAATGGCTATAAATTCATTATGTGAAAAGACATCATCACCTTTGAAGGCTTCTCATTCGAAAGGTATGTGCCACAAATTTCATCAGGTTTTTTTCCCACTCATATATGGACTATAAGGTCATGTCCATGCATCAACTTTGGTTGTAATCGTTGTCATATTGTCAGAGCATTTTGTTTTAATTGGGCTTGATTTTCAAAAAGCCCATTTTCGTCCTATCATTTCACCATGTGGACAGTTAACAGGATTTTTTTTAATTTTACCATATCACATTCTGTATGTGAGGATCATCTGTCCAAAATGTGGGCTTGTTGCTGAGTTTCTTTATTGGAGATATGATTTTTGGAAAATATTCTCTATAAATCCACTGAACTTGCATTGGATCTGCAGTACCACTTTGCACCACATGGGGTGCTCTTTTAATACAATGGAAGTCAATGGAAGAGTAAGAGATTCACTTGTTTGCTGCACATATCCAATCTAAACACACATTTTATGGTTCATAGTTGAATTTCTCCAAGTAATTATTGCAACATGAACAACATACTACTCATAAATAAATCTTATTTAGAGAAAATAAGCGGATCAAGCAAATTATACACACATAAGACTGACTGGTCATCATACATACAAGATACTTGATGAGTTATCTCCTTTTCATGAATGCGTCTTGGATCCAGGCAATAGCGTTTTGAGCCCTCATACCTTTTGATTAAAACTTTTATGTGATGGAAACATGCATGGTCATCTTCATCAAGTGAAATATCTGCTCTAAACTGCATCTGACGCTTTTTCTGCATCTGATAATGCACTGAATTCTTGAAACCCCTTTTTTCTTGAATATGTTCATGACTTTCATTTTCCAACTTCTATGGTGGTGTAGAAAACTGTTACAAAGATGGCAAGCTAAATCTTCTTGCTGCATGTATGATCAGTCAGTCTTATGTGTGTATATTTAGCTTGATCAGTTTATTTAGCTAAATAAGATTTATTTATGAGTAGTATGTTGTTCATGTTGCAATCATTACTTGGAGCAATTCAACTATGAACCATAAAATGTGTGTTTAGATTGGATATGTGCAGCAAACAAGTGAATCTCTTACTCTTCCATTGACTTCCATTGTATTAAAAGAGCATCCCATGTGGTGCAAAGTAGTACTGCAGATCCAATGCAAGTTCAGTGGATTTATAGAGAATATTTTCCAAAAATCATATCTCCAATAAAGAAACTCAGCAACAAGCCCAAATTTTGGACAGATGATCCTCACATACAGAATGTGATATGGTAAAATTAAAAAAAATCCTGTTAACTGTCCACATGGTGAAATGATAGGACGAAAATGGGCTTTTTGAAAATCAAGCCCAATTAAAACAAAATGCTCTGACAATATGACAACGATTACAACCAAAGTTGATGCATGGACATGACCTTATAGTCCATATATGAGTGGGAAAAAAACCTGATGAAATTTGTGGCACATACCTTTCGAATGAGAAGCCTTCAAAAGTGATGATGTCTTTTCACATAATGAATTTATAGCCATTTTCAGAGCTTTGCAGAGGGGAAATTACACAAGACACGTCTCATCTGATTAGATTTCTTAATTCAACAGGAAAATGTGCTTCCATTCACATAGTTTCACTGATGTGTGTGAAATACCAAAAGAACCAATAACGTTGCAAGTTGACCAAAAAGGATTGTTCACCACAATGCTTAAAATGACTTGAAGCTTCAAAGGGCTGTAGATTTTAAACCATTAGTGATCCAGGTATACTATTTCAGATTTGTGCATAGGTCTAGTCTACAAACACCTGTGATTTATTTCAGATTTTTTCGGAGAGGGTCACTTTCCGGCACTGGGTGATTTGACACGGAATGACCCAGGAGTCTTTTATACTGCTGGTAAGGCAGTGCTGTGAGAAACTGTTCTTCATTTTGTTAGCGTGTTCTCTTCCAGAGTATGTGGCCAGACTTGCAAGTGTCTTTATCTGTCTTTCATAAGAACATCTATTTGAGAATGATCCTAAAACAAGTTCATTATGAAAGCTCAATAAGTGGACCCTAGTGTTGAACTCCTGTAACACAAGGAAGTGTGATGGAGCCAGGAAAATTGGTCTACATTAGGCTGAATAATTACTGTGCTTCACTTAACTGTCCTCAAACAGAATATAACAGTGCTGTTATAAAAATGTCACAACATATTGCGATTATGTTCAGCGACATGCCGAGATTGGTGTGCGGTTCAGATACTATCATTCTAGTCTTGTGAACATGTGTACAGAATTCAGATATGGCATGTATTATACAATATCTGTTGAGTCTACAGAGATTATTTGTCAATAGATATAACTTGAGATGAAGACTTAGAGCGAAAACGCAGGACAAAAGAGAAGCACATCACAATGTCAAAAGTGAAAAAAAATCTGTGTGGCCGACCAACCCTCTCTCCGAAGTAGCGTCATTTTGATTCGGCTGGAGCTGACCCTGACAGACACTGGCTAGGTCAAACCTAAAGGCCTAATCACTGTGAACTGACCAATTTTGGACTTCAAGAAGCTGGTTCAAATTAGGGCACGAAGCTTGAAAGAGCATATGGGTGCTTTCATCTGCTCTCATCACGTTTGTATGCTTTGATGCTCAGGTGAATCTTAAGCTCACATCAAAGTGTAAGATGGTGATGGCAATTTTCATTATCTGAATCTCTGAACATCGGAAAGCCCTTGGCGGTCTGAATGGGCTGAGCTATTTGCTGCTGTTCTGTTGTGGTGTGTGATTCATTAACAGTGATGAGTACACAATGAGAAATGCACACTGACTGATCAATGGACATATCTGTAGTCAACAAACACATTCTTACAAACAGTGCACACACACACACACACACACACACACACACACCCACACACACCCACACACACACGATTACAATGTCTTTTTTATGTACACTGACCATGAATAACACTGCCATATATGCAATCTCTCAACATGCAAAATATCTGTCTTGCTATGTAATCAGTTCCCCATTCACTGATCATAGTAAAACAAAATATGAAGCTGTTACGGTATATAAGCCTACATTTACACCAAATTGATTCAATTCTTAGGAAAAAAAGGTGCTGTGTATGGTTCTATTGCATGTTCGTTTATATGGCACCCCTAAATGGTTCTTTAAACTATTCTGAAGGGTTCATCAAAGGAACCCCTAGGGGATCTTTAAAACCTGCATGGTTCTATATAGCACCCCCAAGAACCCCTTTTTTAGATAGATAAAAGGGGTTATGACAGGATTCCACGCAAACATGATCTCTTGCCAGTCTCTCTCTTTGCTTCCACTTGCATGACTCAGAGTCACAATCCAACAAATGACCTGAACTCGTCTCCATTAGACAGAAAGGATTTCATTTGTCAGGACAAATCAGCTGTGAACAAAAAGCAAACAAGAAGATAATAAGTTGATTTTCCAGACGTTTTCCAGCATAAAAAAATGGATGTTTCTTTTCTCCATTCAGTTTTAACAGAATAAGAAAAAAAAAACCCAGAAGCTTAAAAACATGCCTCAACGCTCAACTGATTTTTCTTGAGAAACAGCTCCTTTCTAAAAATCCTGCATTGTGACTGACTGAGGAAATTCAATAACCATTGCTCTGTGAAATCCAATGCCACACACCTTATGAAGAGAACACACGTCACACACGTATCGTTATATCACTCACGGCTTTGAAATACCTCACAAAAGTATGGCATGTAAATGGCACTGGTTAAATAAGTACACATCCCAGACTGGCGGCGTGGTCGTGCCGTGCGCAGCGCGGCGGCACAATCTCCTGGAATTCACAAGCCAGCAAGCTCCATTCAGGCTCGCGTCCTTCCTAAGGCTCGCCTAAGGCCCAGCCGGATGAATGCCTTATCTTAACAAGCCTCACAGATGCGGCACTCAGAACAACATTTCAATTTGTGTGGAGGACAGGAGGACAGGAGGAAGGGGGGAGGGGGAGGAGAGGGGGAGGAGAGGAGAGGGGGAGGAGGAGGAGGAGGAGGAGGTGGAGGTGGAGGGAGCAGCGGTCCCCTGGCATACAAATGACTGTGGCACTTCTCCTGCTGCTGCCGCTGCTGTTGATCAGCCTCTGTCTCGGGGCGGCACTCAGGGGAGTCGTCCATCGAGCTGCAGAGGAGCACTCATTAAGTCGGGAGACAGCGGCCCTGTGGCATGTGGCGGCGTGGAGATGATTGTGCCTCTGAGAGAGAAAAAGAAGAATCCAATCCGGCCCCCCTGCACACACACACACACACACACCCACACACACGCACACACACACACACACATACTGTACACACACATACACATACACATACACACACAACACACACACACACATACACACACACACACACACACACACACACACACACACACACACACATACTGTACACACACACACACATACACATACACACACAACAACACACACACACACCCTTCACGACAATCTTGGAAACTACAGAGAAGTCGATGCGCATCCGCAGGCAGCGTTGTCAGTCTTTCCAACACGAGCCTCTCATCCAGCAGCACAAAATAATTTAAGTGAAGTTCAGACTTCCCACTGAGCGGGCGCACAGAGCACACACACGGGCTGAGGCCTCTCGTAAACCGAACGGACGGAATACAAAACAGATATGATTGATGATGCAACTTGTTTGCGCAATCACACTTGGCACCTAAAGGCAGTATGGCAGAGCCGAACGACACTTAATGCGAGAAGTGCCAGTCTACAGACACACTGTCCCACTCAACTCTGCCACCAGACTCCACCAGAGTTGACAGGTACGGTACACACACAACCGGCAAACACCTCCCACGAGTCACGCACCGGGAATCACATTCCGAGGCCAC
The DNA here is from genome assembly GCF_963854185.1 of Sardina pilchardus. Lineage (NCBI taxonomy): Eukaryota > Metazoa > Chordata > Actinopteri > Clupeiformes > Clupeidae > Sardina > Sardina pilchardus. The sequence continues at coordinate 10,267,641 of NC_084996.1, read as the reverse complement.
CCCTCGCCGCCTCCATCCGACCTCTATTGTAAATAACATCAAGTCAATATTCCCACAGCAGCAGGCCCGCGGCAGGCTGAGACAACACTGCTGGCTCTCCGGTGTGCTTGTTGACAAACGGCACCAGGAGGCTCTGCCAACACCGCCTGCAGATCACATGACTGATCGGCCAATCAGGCGCTAGCGGCTCCCGGTGTGCCACCTGCCACCCGGAGCATCTCTCTCTCTCTCTCTCTCTCTCTCTCTCTCTCTCTCGGCAAGCAGTCTGTCTCTCTTTCTCTCCTCAGCTCTCGGGTGCCATTTGATATGGCGCCACCCTTTGATGCCAGCTTGACTCTTTGACGCTCTTTGATTAGGAAGAGGAGCCCGCCGGCCCTGGCTGTCATTCTGACAGATCCTCCTCACCCTCTGTCTATCTCTCTCTCTTCCTCTCTCTCTCTCTCTCTGTCTCCTTCCATCCTCTCCTACCTCCTCTCGTCTTCAAAAAGTCATCCCTCCCTCACGACCTGCTCTGCGCTCATTTGTCCCATTTGTGTCTGGAAAAGAGGACTCTAAAAACATCGTCTCTTGTCAACAGTCTAGTTCCCCGCGCCCCCTCATACATCTCTTGTTGCCGCTCAATCTTTGACTCAACTCCGAGAGAGTGACACGGTTGTATTATTCATTACGGGGTGGTGGACCTCCTCGGAGTGTTACACAACCTCTTAGTCAGAAGACTGTCTTTGCCCATGTTGGAGCTGAAGCGAGAACAGCTCCATCATGGCTCAAGATCTGCTCGGTAGGTTTCAAATGCAGCTCAGCTGATTAGTGGAAATGTCAGAGGAAAGGGCATGCATACCTGTTAACCCTCCCTCGCACCCTCCATCCCTCGCTCCCTCCCTCCATCTCTCGCTCCCTCGTTCCCTCTCTGAATGTTGTTTTTATCCCTCACAGTGAACATGAGATTATCATGATCACGTCCAAGGATCATAATGCATCTCTGCGGCCCACTCTATTATTGCAGCCGTGGTGGAGGAGCAGCAATCATGCGCTGTGTAAGTCACTCTCCTTTCAAAAGAACTCGCCAATTTCCTCTCTTTGGTAAACAGTGTTTGTGTAATGCCTGCAGCCTTTTCTTGTCCGAACTTCATGAGATCCCATCCTTAAGTTTAAAACGGGAGCCGTGAAGCAGCGGTACAGTACGTCTCATCTTGATTTCAGTTCACCTTTCACAATACCCTGGGGGCTGGGCGGGGGATGTGCTGTAATTATAGAACACTTTTCCACCAAAAAAAGAAAGAGACATAGATCGGAGAGAAGAAATGTCTGGTGCGTCTGAGGTGGCTTATCAGTGAAATAAGACGAGCCAAATCACGGCATTCTCAGCTGGAACAATGGGTGGCTAGGTGGGAGTATCCTGTTCCTGTCGTGAAAAGAAATGGCTGTAAAATGTCCCCCTACCCTCCCACACACACACACCCTCTCTCTCTATATCTGTCACACACACACATACACACACATGCTCTGCGACTTTATCATGAAAATGATTGTTCTCAGCCTTCTGCTGAACCTGGCCGTTGCAGTAACCTTGCTGTTGTCAATGATGTAAAAGCCAAAAGCATTCCTTCCTGAAATCATCTGCAAGCGCGCGTGCATGCACACGCACGCACGCACGCACACACACACACACACACACACACACACACACACACACACACACACACACACACACACACACACACACACACACACACACACACACACAAACAAACATGGATAATGACATACAGTAAAGCGCTTTTTCAGATGTGACCTTCAAAGATAATCTATTCACCTCCTGTCAAACAACAAACACTTTTCAGAGCACCTCTATTGGACTTGGAAACTTCCTTCAGCTCTCATTCAACCAAACACAGTTGTTTTTAATCTTGTGTGTGCAATTCATTTCACTTTTGTATTGAAGTTAATGGGCTGAGCCATGAATGTCAATAAATGGTTATCTGGCTAGATAGAGAAACAATGTTGGGCTGGAGTTGGTACTGAAATCGAGGGTAGCATTTTAATTCAGACAGACCACATGGTCTAGCCACCTATCAGCCATCAGCTTGACCAACACCAACTGAAGTTGCATGATAAAAGGAAGGAGGGTCTGTCCTGCCGTTCCCTTTCATCCGCTCACTCCACATCACCCATCAAGAGCTCCAGAGCAACACTTAACTATACCTACTATACTAGCATGACAAGAAGCCCCCTGTACTAAGCCATTCAGCCAAACATAATTGCCAGCCTACTCCTCTAGAATTATTATTATACGAGACGAGAGTGGTCCTGATTGAAATATCTCACACAATCCATTAACCAGGTGTGCAGGAACTGCCTGACAGAACTGTCATTACACACCTGGCAATGTCAAGTGCACATATTCAGATCTGCTCGGGACGTGAACAAGATGTGAATACAAACTTGCATAAAAAAAATCGCAATCCGTCCTACGCACCCTTTAAACTGCCATTTCATACTGCATTTTGGCTTGGCAGTGAGGCATTTTGAAGGCGCCATTCAAGTCGCTCAGCGATAATATCGCCAGTTGGTTGAAAAAAAAAAAAAAAAAAAGGAAAAACAAGTCGAGATGCCTTGAAGGAACTATGTGAAATATACACTACAGATGTCAAAACAAAACCGTGGCTCTATTGTGAGAGCTCCTCTCGTGTCAAAAGGACCGGTGTGTGGGTGTCTCACCTAGAGTGCTCTGAGCAAGAGTAAGCTACAGTACAGAGAAACTGAACAAAAAATTGAGCGCAATTCTCTAGTCAGCGTGATGCGGCGCCCTCGTCTGCAATGACTTCTACTGACCGTAGGACTATAAATAGCAGCACTGAGCATACAGTACATGAGCTCCATCCAAAGTAAGCAGAGGAAAAAAAAAAAACAAGAGCGATTCTTGGTAATTCCGAGCCTTTGTGCTCGCTGATACAGAGGCACAGATAGAAGTTTGCTCCCCCCTCTCTGACTGATAAATGTCTGCCAGTTTCCCAGAGGGCACAATCAACTAATTGGATATTTTTCCGTCCAACAGTTTGGGACGCAGCAGGGGGCAATAAATCTAGGCAAAGTCACTGACCGACCCTCTTTGTTTGCACGTGTGGCTCGCCCTAATGAAATCTGGTCCATCAAGCGCTGTAGCCAGCCACACACAAGCTGGGTCAATGCTCGACATTTATTCTGAGAGGCTGTTGGTTCAATAGGGCTCCGGCTAACAATTATTTACATAGTTGATTAATCTGTCTAATTCATCTGTCTAATTAATGTATTTTATAGATTAATCAATGAATTGTGTGATTGATAAATGTCAGAAAATCAGTGAACAAAAATGTGATCATTATTCCCCAAAACTAAGCTTTCTCCTCAAATGCCTTATTTTGTCCACAAAAAAATGAAAGATATTTCATTTTCTGTCATAGAGTACAGTTTTACGAAGCTACAGTACAAGCAGAGAATTCAGAGGTAAAATGGCCCAAACTAGTCAGCACCATCTGCTGCTATAATGGTTGATCAATTTACAAGTTCATTTCAAATGTGTCAATTCATTGATTAATCATTTATCAACTAAATTAAATGTTGCAGCTCTAAAGTCCAGTGCAGCAGAAGTGATTCTAGAGTATAGACTTCATGTATGGAGACAAGGCAGTATTGAGGGACAGGAAGTCAGTGGGAGAGATATTTGGAGCGGGGCTCTGAATCCTCCTGTGCTCCTGAAGCACTTGCACCCACCCATAGGAATGGAGGCTACTGGCTACTGCTTGCACCAGCGCTCTCCTGAAGTGATTGTGGAGTTGAGGCAGGATGAATCCCCCAGCTGCCAGAAGTGGAGCAGACAAGGGAGACGACTCAGTAATAGCAATGTGTGTGTGTGTGTGTGTGTGTGTGTGTGAGGGGTGTGTGTGTGTGTGTGTGTGGGGGGGGGGGGTAGCTGTCACTCAAAAGGCCCTCACTCACTGGGATCAACGGGCTGGCAGCTCTACTCGGTACACCACAAAGCTTTTGAACTTGTGAAGGCACACACATACCGCATGCACACACACACACACACACACACATGCATGTATTTCCTGTCTTGCACATACACACACACACACACACACACACACACACACACAGATGATATGCACTGACCTGTATGTACAGACATGCAAAACATAGTACACTCTCTCTCTCTCTCACACACACACACACACACACACCCACATACACACACACACACACACACACACACACACACACACACACACACACACACACACACACACACACACACACACACACACACACACACACACACACACACACACACACACACACCTATACTTGCCACCCTTACTGGGAATAGACAGTTTTTCCACCACACATAAAAATGAAACAGCTCCTCGAGAGAAAAGCGTGATTTGTCAGTAATTACTCTGTCGTATCACACTCAGGGTGCCGTGGCAGCTGCCTGTGCCACTGCCTCTGTCCCAGACTTCTGTGATAGCGGCACACTGGCACTCACACACAGTCTGTCACCTGAGCACCGCCGCTATACTGAGGATGACAGCGGCTTGGCAGGAGTTAGGGATCCACTCTCGTTAGAGGCAACAGTGAAATGTTTGAGGACAACAAAAAAGAGAGAAAGAAAGAAAGAAAAAGAAAAAGAATAGAAGAATGAGTGACTGAAACCAAAAGACGTGACGCAAGGCGCACAAGGTCATTCCAGTATGGGGGGAGTGGCACTTGCCTGACTGCTGTTTGAAGAACTTATCAGCATTTAGCGCTCATAGCAATTCTCTCTGTAAACCCCTTTCTCTCCCTCTCTCTGTGAGCAGGTTCACTCTCGAACACCATTTTTGCATTAGGTCTCGCATCTGTGAGAACTGTTGCTAAAATGTTAGTGCTCGGTTGTCATTAGACTTTCTAATTTCCAGGGGAAATGCTACAATTATATTCTCCCCTCCATTATAAGCCTCTACTAATTAGAACATGGGAGTCCACACACCACACTGTTCTGGCACTCTCGCATGCTTGTGTGTCTTGAAAAACACTGGCGTTGCTGTGTAAAATGCCACCAAATCTCTCAGAGCCGTGACGCAAGTTGTGTATAATTCTAGATGGCATACTTATGTCTCATGCAGAGATCCCTTCTCTGGTCGGCGACAAGCAGTCATTGTTGGAGGCATTTCAAGGGCGGTATTGTTGATCTACCCACCAGTTTCACAGCATCATACGTCTTTAGCGAGAACTTGGAGTGAGTTTATGCAAACATGTTTCAATTTCCAACATGCACTTGGGGTCAAGGGTACTAAATGTACAGTACATATGTACACAGTGTAAGAATCCTTTGCACAAGATAATGCTCAATAAATGATTTACCCCTCCATGGGCTTATTAGAGTATCGAGAGACAATGAATAAAAAATGATGAACGAGGTGACCTTGCACATCGCAATATGAATATCTGGTTCTGGGGTATTCATTTTGATTGTTATTCAATCAGCAACGCCCGAAGCTTCAAAGTAAAATAACATTCTGTCTTGGGAGAGACGGGAACAAAATTAAACCTGCCTCTGGTGAGAACGGGGCCCCCTCCAAATCTGCGCCTCGATAAAGCGCACACGTCTCTAATGCATCTCCACATTATCTCTGGAGTGCTTTTGGCTCGGGCCACCTTCCCCACATGATATCGGGCTTCATCTCTCGGCTTTCTCATTCTCTTTCTGCACCCCCAAACACACACACACACACACATACACACACACACACCACTCCACCGCTCTCCTCGTCTGCTCTCGCCCATTTCAAAGTGACTGTAAAGATGCCGCGAGAGACAGCGTAGAGACGGTGACCATGAAAAAAACACACACATACATCAGAGGAGATAAACGTGAAACCTTATTTTCTGCCTCTCTGGTTCTCACTTCAGTATCTCCAGTCTCTCTCCCCCCCCTTGCATTCGGCTCTGTCTCTCATCTCTCCTCAGCATCTTCAAACATTCTTAGGTGCAGCTGAAACGAGTGGAAAACAAGAGTGGCTGTTTGATGCCTCGGTCTTTAGACACTCTTAGGGTCTGCTGCTCTGCTGCTCTGTTGTCTGTGTCCTTATCGGAGTTCCACTTCTGGAACTGCCAATTAACCAGCTTGTTTAAAACAAACAGACAATCAGCGCAATGTTAATGTTATAGACATGCTGCTGAAGCATGCATTTCTGAATTTCTTCTGTTTTTTGTTTGTTTGGGTTTTTTTTTAACGAAGAAACAAATAATCAGTGTGATATCATATGCTTGTTATCTCTTCTGAAGAGCAATCGGAAGAAAAAAACTTGACATGTTTTTTTTTGCGCGAAGACTTTCTGGGTGAGCTAAATGCAGGGTGTTGACAGCTGGAACGCTTTTGGACAGCATATTATACACAAAACGTGCATAGGAGGTGACAGGTGGCAAAGCCGTGGGAGTAGAAGCAAGCTATTCTTCTGGTGAGAAAGCTGTGAAAGGCCTGTGAAGGTGTGAGGAGCATATGTGGTCGTGGGTGCCCAAGTCACGCTACATTATTCGCCCATGATGTGAGAACCCTGGGGGAGGGCACCTATGGAATTCTACAGACTCGGAGTTGTGGGTGTACATACACACACATTTACATTTCTATATGTTCAAGTCCAACCTCATATGACCCCCCCATGCCTCCCCCCCCCCCCCCCCCCCCCCCACACACACACACACTAATACACATGTACATACTTAACATTGACTTTTACCAGAGATGTATATTATATGATTTCTTGTTGGTGTAAGATTGAGTGTTCTTATCCTTCATGTGGACAGGCCCTCACAGATGTGCATATAACAAGGCATGATCTCACCCACAATGCGATTAGACTACGGGGTTGGGGGATGTTCTCTTGCAGTAATTCACAAGACAGACGAGCAAAAACAGTGGAGAGGAGCCGCGCGCGCACACTCTCTCTGCCTATTAAGGTTGTGAATGAGTGCGCTTCAGGTGAACCTGCATGCTCAGGACTGGCCGAGTGGGTGGCCATCTGAAGGAAGGAAGCCATAGATCCCAAGGAGCTGCTAATTAGCGTGGGCGGATAGCCACACCGGGGTCCTGTTTTTAATCATCCCTCCTCTACCGTCCCCCCCCGAACCCTCCCCACCGAACCTCACCCCGCAGTGCTGAGGGCACAAACCAACGCTAATGTATTCATGAGCTCTCTCTCTCTCTTTCCTCCCCTCTTCTCTTTCTCTCTCCCTTTCTCTATTGACCCCTCGCTTCTGTGGCTGCGTATCTTTTTCCGCTGTGTTTCTACTTCTAAAACATGAGAGAATGCATACTCAGTGTCAGAGGACTGAAGGATGCTGTCTCCAAGATATGCACGCATAAAAGACATGACTGACACTGAAGAGTAAGACTAAAGTAGTAGATGCCTTCATATAAAAAAAGAATGATGCACACTTGTCCAGGATCAGCTTTCTCAACATGTTGATGTTGGAATATATGCCATTAATATGAAATATCTGTGAACGTGAATGTGGATCATAACTTGCATGCAAAACATTCTAGAAATAGTCTGTTTGTGACTGTCCATGAATTACACAGTTTAACACATGTACCTCCACACTGTGCCTCTTCATTTCACACTGGCTGCACAGAGTGGTTTGCTGGCCTGTGTTTAAATCACACTTGACCAGCACTTCACTTCCACTCCTGATTGAGGGACTCACTCTCTGAGACTCAGTTACTGTGGTGGGATCCACATCAAGCAGATAAAGTGTCCTATTTTAAATCCAAAAAAGTATCCTACTTTAAGCAAGTCACCCATGGTCACAGATATACACATATGTGGAATGTATCCTATTTCGTTGTAAAATGAAGACTATAGGTTTGACAGTGGGAAAAGGCTACTCCAGTACTCAGGTTTTCGTGCATAAATAAGACAATATTGAAACGTATCTTACCTGGAACTGTTACTGAAAAGCAGATCTTGGAAATGTGCTTTGAAGATATCCAAAGAATTATGAAAAAGTGGACAACGTTCGGAATGCGAGCGCCATGCAATTCTTTACTTGACAGTTAAAATCTGTACAGCTTTCAACAAAACCTAAATCAATTGCTACTGCCTCACTCAGCTGGACATATGTTCTTCAGTCATTTGGACTCGGAGCCCGACTTACATTGCCTCAGTACAACTCGTTTGCAATGTGCCACCGCAAACCGTATGGCACGGGAAGTCCTTGGCTCAACATTACATCGCTCTACGCCATCGCTAGGCTGTAACCAGGTAACGCATATGAAAGGAGACGCCCCAGAGAGAAGCAGGAGGTGTTGAATCTACTCGCTGTTCTGTAAACTGTTTACGAGGAAACAATGCGCGCGTAACAAACAATATGCACGAGCCAAGGTACAAAACTTTTATCTCCCTACTGATGTCAGTGAACGCTGGCGTTTATTGCGTTTCGTAGGTTACGTCTGAGGAAAGTAAATGTTAATGCCAGTCGAGGTGCAGAGTCGCAATCCGCACATAGAATGTATGTGGGATGTGATTACGCACGAGGCAGTGTGCTCTGGGGAAAGAAAAAACAACATAACTTCAATTCCGCTGTTGCGTAGAAATCCGTTTTACACTCAAAAAACCCTCCTTTCTACAAATGTAAAATGTTTTGCTAAGTAGTTTCACCCTACTCCACATTTGTGCACATGTCTACATTTCTTTATGTTATAAAAAATATCCCAGCAGCTTCGATAATAGCCATTGGCTTGTGTCATTCTTATAAAAACCAACACATTGACTTTTCCCTCATGTCAGAGCCCTGACAGACGAATTATGACAGATCTTAATGAAAAATCTGTATCGTTCAGAGTGTCTAGTTTTGGTGTTTTTTCTTTATTTTTTTTAATGAGAAGGGCA
>NC_084996.1:10211232-10253732 GCF_963854185.1 Sardina pilchardus | reverse complement strand
CTTAAAAGTTAAAGGAACAAGAAAAGCCTTGAAATAACAGCAAGCGCACACAAGCGAAAGGACAGTATTGGCTGTGTTTCCCACTCCAAACATAGTGTAGGATTAAGACTTGGCAAATGTTCTCCACTGCCATATGACTCATACATTCTCAACTACTATCATTATTCTTGACATACCACAGAGAAAGTGCTTTTTTGCAAGAGTAAAATGTGTTATTTTAATCTGGATCAAACTTTTAGCCAGATAAAGAGGAGTAAAATGGAAGTGTGAGTTGTAGATGTTCACCGCGGTTCTACCAGAGAGACTCGGGGAGCTACAATGAAAGTCAACACATGTTTTAATCCATCAAAGGATTTACAAAAGACATAAGCAACAATGAGAAAGTCTTTGGCATATAGGCACGGTCCTCGGTCCAGGTCGCTGAGCATGCTGCAGACCCTTGCACATCCTGCCGGAATAAGACGGCAGGGGCAGAGCCTATTCCCTGGACAGCTGGACTAGAGTCAAACTCGTGGTGGTTAGGGATGGAGGGAACGTAGGGAAAATCAGTTTGAAGTGAAGCTTCCATTGAATAGATTCTGGCTAACTATGATTATGACTGAATAGGACAACAGGAAAGTAACTGTTGTGCAATATTCACATGTCCAAATATAGAGGAGTCAGTTAGTTAATGGTCATACTATGTTTATTAGATTCCGTGTGTATTTCCATTCTTTCATTGTTTATAATGATGATAATAATAATAATAATAGTAATAATAATAACTGTTCATAATTTGATCATCTTGCAACTATTTATATTTCAGTCTTTCTGAAAAGTAACCCATTAGCAAAGTACCGCTGAACAAATGATTCTAGTGACGTTAGCCATAGAAGATTCACACCCCCTCCAAAAAAAAAAAACATTAGGCACAGGGCTCTTCTTTGTAATGATGTGACATTGTGGACACATTCAAGATTGACATGATAAGATCTCTGTAACATGAGACCTGGTAATATTGAGCTCAATACGGACCATAACACACATGAATACAGCTCTCCAGCTCTTAAACGTAAATCAGTAAATTTAAAGGAAAAGGTTCTGAAGCAATATATACCAAACAAAATAAGTACCTTTGCTTTTACTCTCTCTTATCTTTCTCTTTCCCTCTGCCCATTCCCCCGACTCCCTTCCCCATTTTCCTGTTACAAATTCTCTCTCTCTCTCTCTCACTCTTCTATCTCTCTCATCCCTCATCTTCCTCCATATCTGTTGTTCATCCGACTCCTCTCGGCGGTTGCTCAGAGCAGCAGGCAGCCTTTCTTCTTGATCTTGGTGGGCTGGGGGCACAGCACAGCACGGATGGCCTCATCGAACACCGTCTTTAACCCGCGCTGGGTCAGGGCAGAACACTCCAGGTACTTCACCGAATCTGTCAAGGCCACGGATGGTAGAGCAGGTAAAGGCACACACACACACACACACACACACACACACACACACACACACACACACACACATGCAGGCACACATACATACACACATACAAACACGCACACACACACACACACAGTTATTAATATAATGCCGATACTCTAACATGCTGCGTGACAGAGTGTATGTGTGTGTGCGTGTGTGCGTGTGTGTGTGTGTGTGTGTGTGTGTGTGTGTGTGTGCGTGTGTGTGTGCCTGTGTGCGTGGTGTGTGGGTGGGGAAGCCCATGTGTTCTCCCAAATGCTAACTTGGAGAGCGAAATGTGACAGGCTCCATTAGACTGAGTTGGCTCTGTTATTATGCAATGCACATTGCCATTCAGTTATGTCACACACTCAGAGATGTTTTCCAAATGTCCAAATGTGAGCAAAATGATTTATTATAGCATTCTGACATTTTTGACGGGAACTCCATACACATAATAATGAGAGAATACCTCTTCCTATAAAAGACATTTGCATCTCACTATTTTTTGACCAGAACAATGTCCTACATGTACTGTATGTATACATGTTTGTCTATTGATGCTATGTCTTACACGTATGTACTGTTTCTGTCCTGCAATCCTTAAATGAGCTGCCCATGGATGCAAAAAGAATTTCAGCACACAAACTGACAAATAAAGTTGTATCATACCTTGCCATTAGTAATTATTAGGAAAGCGCTCTATTTGGCTGATAACAAAGCAGCTTATTACCATATGAAATTTAAATGAAATATTCTGACTTAATTGCTAACAGGTGTCATGAGAATAACCAAATTATGAAAAACATAACCAATCATATCCTTTGACATGACTTAGTGACATATGATAGATATAATGTGAACGCTATGGTCATGTCAGTCTAATGACAGACGATTAAGGTGCATTATCAATGTATGATAAATTGCTACAGTCTTTATTAAGATGTACACGTGTTAAATCAACTCACCGATCTCTTTGGCCAGCGCAAGGCCTTGTGGGTAAGTAATGGGCGAAAGCTTCTTCTCCTTGAGCTTTTCGATGGTGTCCTTCTCGTCTCTCAAATCCAGCTTGGTGCCAACCAGGATGATGGGCGTGGAAGGGCAGTGATGCCGCACCTCTGGGTACCACTAGGTGGAAGAGAAGCTCATTAGGAATGATGAGAACCAAGACTCTCTCTTTCTCTTTTTTCTCTTTTCATCCAAGCCTCCTCTTTCAGCGATCTTTTTTGCCTCTCTCCTTCTTTCTCCTGGTGTGAAAAGTCTCCTCAGTGTGTACAAGTGCTAGGCTGTGAGTGGTGCAATGCCACGGTGCTGTTCAAATGCAGCCTGGCATCATGAATAGGGCATCACAAAGGAGAGCGTGCCGACAATGTATCTAAGAATAGACTTTTACCCCCCCCCCCACACACACACGTACACACACACCACACATACACACACCCCACGCACACACACCCCACACACAACACACACACACCACACAAATACACCACACGCACAACACACACACACCACACAGACACAACACGAACACACACGCACACACTCGCGCACACACACACACACACACACACACACAGACACACACACACACACACACACACACACACACACACACACACACACACAGACACACAGACACACAGACACACACACACACACACACACACACACACACACACACACACACACACACACACACACACACACACACACACACACACACACACACAGACCACGACCACACACACAAACACAAACACATCAGATATTGATACCCAGCAGGCGGTGCGGTTTCTAATATTGCTAGCATTCATTATTCATAGCGTCTGCTGTTGTTCTGCATGACCTGCGCCAGTCCACCGGGACGCTTCGTCATTATCCGGCAAGAGCCTCTCATCCCTCAACACAAACGGAACAGGGAGGAGGTGGAGGAGAGGAGAGGCAGGTGGAACAAACTCCCCGATTGAGACCGCTGCCATGATTGCAACCGCGGCCGGCTGCTCCAGTGACTCATCTCAGTGAGTCTGAGAACACCTGTCCACTCTTGAGATTAGTTCTCTCAGTAGCCTACTGTGTGTGTGTGTGTGTGTGTGTGTGTGTGTGTGTGTGTGTTCGTCTGTGTGAGTGGGAGGGGGGTGGGGGGGTACATGTGTATTCGGCACTTAAAAGGCTATAGCTTCTGGTTTTGCTTTCATGCTAATGGTATGCTAACCAAGCAGCACGATTTACTTCCGACTGTCAAACAACACAAACAAACCACCTGCACGGCAAACAACGTCAAGCATGTCATATCGAGCAGATGTTAATGAAGACTAATGAGTCCACTTCACTTTAGGCCAGTCTTTTTCTCTGCCATTCAGAAGCTCAGAAGCTATGGTGGATTCAGAAAAATGGAGGTCACAACAAAGTGCTTTGATGGCTCACAGCAATTATTGGATGGCTACATACAATGGCAGCATGCATGGGTCCACAACAATGGCATTCAATGCTGCCAGAGCCCCTATCTTTTTCAACTACAGTTGTACAGAGCACACAAGCTCTGTCAAGGCCCATTCCGAGAGATTCATCGAACGTCTCCTCTCAACGGCTACAGTTCTGCCACGTCAAAGCCTCAAGCACCTTACCATGCTAAGGTCAGACCTTGAACCCAAAACAATGCCTCAGCATCGGCCATTGAGTCGTGTCTCTTGACGCACACAGAGACCTGACGTCAGGGGACTTTTACAGGGACTTTTTGTGCATCACATCACACTATCGCTATAGGCTTGCACATCACTTTCTCAACTGGGCTACTTAGGCAACTGCACGACTCTTCAATAACTAGTACACCTGGGTCATCTGGCATTCCACGGCAGAGTCTGATTCCAGTCTGATTCTCATTGAAAAGGTGAAAAAACAGAAAGTGAATAAAGCCAACTGAGGTTAAAATGGAAAACCTTTTTTATGATTGCATGAGTAGAAATCAAACACGGATAAGCCATGCAGCTAAACACAGCCATTTCCTCTCGTTGTATCACTGTGTATTCTGCTATCTGCCTTTAAATAGATACTAATGTGTCTTCTAAACCCTTCGCAATCATTCTCCTGTCGCCATCTGCATATGGGCGTTGTTACCATGGGGATGTGAGAGCAATAAAATTAACATGGAGAAGGAAAATTGAAAATATAGCACCTATCATCCTAGCTTCCTCAGAATGAAAACTTGTGATCAGCATAGAAACTAGGGAGATTGATTTATGTTTGGAAATGAAAGATAGAAATAGACTCAGTCATTCCCTAGATTTAATTAGACTGTGGTTTCTTTTTCTACGCATCATGAATGAGCGGAAATCACCATGCTGCACAGCGTTCCACTAAAAACACTTTACCAGTTGCTTACAGTCAACGCGAACTGATTTAACTGCTTCTTCCCGTTTTCTATTATTAAGAGGTCCATGCACTATACTGCCAGTAATAATGCCTATGAGGATTGAGTGGCAGTACATCATGTTGAATACCGAGTAAAGGCCTATTGGTGCATTTACCACAATTAGACCAGTGCACTGTGGCTCTGCACTGGCTGTCGGCATGACCTTTACATCTAACAACGCTCAGTCAGAATTTGCTGAATGCGTTCCCAAGCTATTCATTTAGCAGAGGGACCATGCAGTCTTCAGCTGGACAGGAGGATTTGACAGATGACTTGTCTTTGACACAATATTTGTACAGACTAACTTCCTCATATTACCAGGACAAATCTGGATCATAGGCTAACATATTGATTCACAATTCTCTCTCTGAATCAAATTATTGGAATAGAGAGAGAGAGAGAGAGAGAGAGGGAGAGATTCGAGTCATGTCAAGAAAGAGAAGAGTTATTTTTGTCTTTCTTCCATTATGCCTTTGAAATGTGATGTGGGCAGTTTCGTACTCAGCCAAAATCTCCCCCAGAGGAGGACAAAGGGAGAACACTGTCGGGTGAAACGCTCTTTGGCTAAAACACACCATCGCTCACCGTCGACACAAACACCCGCAGGACGTCTGTTTCTCTTCCTCTCAGAGAAATAACAGGGAACATTTGAGGATGAGACTGTTTATGTTTCATCAAATTGTTCATGTTTTATCTGATTGCGAGGGCAGTGAAGACAATTCTGTTTACAGGGAGCTAGGTAAGGTTATCTGAGGCTCTATATGGCCAACAGGCTTTTCAATGTTTATTTTGACGCAACAAGAATTATGGGGCAGAAAACAAATTAGCGAAGCTTTGTACAGTTATCATTTGAAAAAAATAGAGCACTAATGGCATGGGGCTATACATGCGATGTTGTTGTGAGCAAAAGGCACAGTAATACCTCTGATTTATAAAAAAACAACACAAAAATAATGTTGTTTGTCATTCTAAATTCAGAAATACTGTTGAAAAGCAAAATTCCAAACTCAATTTTATTTACTGAAAAAAGCTGAACACTTTAAAACTGTAATTTTGAGTATCAACATCCCAAGGAGCATGTAGAAAACCTCTTCTGTGCGCTCAGGGTTTTGCTATATTGCTATTCACTCATTTACATCTATTAGTGCTGAACTGTAATTTACTGCCTGCAATACCAATTCATAAGAGGGCTTTTCTGTATTCGCTGTCAGACTAAATCCATCTACTGGAGGACCATTTGGAGTCATTTCAGCCGCTCATATCATGAGCAGGTGGCACTTCACAGCCAATATCTCAATCATTCATGTTTGCCCTTCCTGATAGAAAATTGCAGAACACACATGAACGTGCTAAAAAAACTGGGTCATCATGACCACATCAAAATCTGCCTGGCTGTAACAAGCCCAGCAAACAGATGGACATCTACCTTGGGCATTTTATTATCTGGGCACAACAAGCCCTGCAGACTCTATTTGATTGAAGATCACCTGAAAACGTCAAAGCAGCGCCATGTAGGCTTCTTGTCTTGGTTATATGAACAACTGGACGGCCAACAAATGAGGCAGATGAGGAGATGACTCAGCCAGCAAATGAAGGCACCGCTTTTCAATGCACTCCTTAATGAATATCAGGCTGGAGGCTCTGATAAAGGTTGGTGAGGTGAAGGCCCAGAAAGATAATAATTGGAAAATAACAACATATTATACAGTGGAGTGAATTTAAATAAATAAATAAATGCGCCATTCCCCCGCATGCCCTTCACAACTGTTTTTCTTTTTTCATTTCTTTTGGCAGGAAAAACTTCCTGTATATTCTGTAAAATTAATATCAATATTTTGATAGCATGCATACATGCATCAATGCACACGCATGCACATATCATTTCTAATTTCACTCTCACCGCGAGGTCAAAGAACAATTGCACGTGTCGAATTTGTACACAGTGCCACCTAGTGCTTTGTGACCAACCTACAACCACCACACCATCAAGTGCGCTGGATTCTCCCGTTTCCAGACTATATTCTAATCAGTATTTTTGTCTGAGCAAAAGCACGTACCAAAAAAGCTTTCACAGACGGTCACTCACCTTGGCTCTGACGTTCTCAAACGAGGCTGGACTGACCAGGGAGAAGCAGATGAGAAACACGTCCTGAAAAACAAGCACAGACACACAAATAACAGACTCTTTTATTTATTCAGGTGCTGTCACATTCAAAAAAATGAGATGATAGATGATACTGAAGGTCTACATTATCTTTTCACACGGTCTCCATATTTTAATAATTTTCATGTCTGTATTATTGAATATACAGTGAGGAGCATATGTATTTGATACCATGCTAAAACAGGAATATAAAATCATCATTTGACAGTTGATCTTAATGCCTTAATTCAAAAAATGACTAAAAATAAAACCGCCAAGGACACCAATTTTCTTTGTGATTGAAGAATGTATCTTAAATAAATAAATGTTTTCCTTAAATGCTAAGGGAAGGAAGTATTTGACCCCCTATGTAACCCTATGGGAATTTAGCACATAGGGTTAACATAGGGTCAGGCAGATTTTTATTTTTTAAAGGCCAGCTATTTCATGGATCCAGGATATTATGCATCCTGTTAAAGTTCCCTTGGCCTTTGGAATTAAAATAGCCCCACATCATCACATACCCTTCACCATAGCTAGAGATTGGCATGGTCCTTTTTCCAAAAAGCCTATTAGCCTATTTGATTTGCATTGAGCTCAATGAGCATCAAACAGGCTAATAGGCCTACTGGAAAAAGACCCATGCCAATCTCTGGATATGGTGAAGGGTATGTGATGATGTGGGGCTATTTTAATTCCAACGGCCAAGGGAACTTTATCAGGATGCATAATATCCTGGATCCATGAAATAGCTGGCCTTTAAAAATAAAAATCTGCCTGCCCCTATGTTAACCCTATGTGCTAAATTCCCATAGGGTTACATAGGGGGTCAAATACTTCCTTCCCCCTAGCATTTAGGAAGAACATTTATTTATTTACGATACGTTCTTCAATCGCAAAGAAAATTGGTGTCCTTAGCGGTTTTATTTTTACTCATTTTTTGAATTAAGGCAATAAGATCAATTGTCAAATGATGATTTTATAATCCTCTTTTTAGGCAACTTTAGCATGGTATCAAATACATTTTCTCCTCACTGTATATGCATTTTTAAATCAACTTAAATATGTGCAAGTATGCTGGAGTCCTCTTTGCTCATAGAGCCTGTGGCCATGGTCATACAAGTGGTCTTGCTTACGGTCTGTGGGTAAGATAGGGGCCTCAGTCTGTCGTAGTCCTCCTGTCCTGCTGTATCCCATAGTCCCAGGTTCACCGGCTTGCTGTCCACCATAACATTCGCAGAGTAGTTGTCAAATCTGGGAAAGAGGAGAGAGAGAAAAAAAAATCACAGCGAGTCAAAAATCACAAAATCACTCGTTCCCCTGATGGCACTTTGAGAGCGAGGCTGATCGCTCTTAATAGAGCAGTCATTCCGTCTACACAGTCATTCATTACACCTCCATGCGTCGTCATAGCAATGGGACATGAGAGCTCAGGAAAAGTGACAGATTTTGAACTCCAGGAAGTGTCTTCTCATGGGATGTCATTACTTGTTCGGTTTCACTCATCTAGACACCCCGACACGTCTCTCCACACTCGGAGGGGATGGAGAGACTGCAGACAGAGAGACACAGACAGGCCAAACACACCTATAATGGGGTCTCAGGAGGGAGCGGGTTTGAGGCGGGTTGAACGTGATGGAACTGCATTGGCTCCTGGTGTTATTAGAATGAGTGTCACAGAGAAACCCCCCCCCCCCCAACACACACACACACACACACACATAAATACATACACACATATAAATACACACACACACACACACACACACACACACACACACACAGTCACAACCACATGGGGCAGAACAGAGACAAAACTCTATAGTCCCACTTAAGAGATGCTCGTCTATGCGCGACGACTCCTGTTTGAATTGATCTGCGCCACCAGCTTTCCCCCCCCCCCCCACTCCACCCTCCAAACAAAAAGAGTGCTTGACATTTTGGAGAGCCCGTACGGAGTGTGCTGTTTTGATGGTGCACTTCATTAAGGGTGGAGGCACAAAGCACCCACGAGCGCCTCTGTCCGCACCCGCACCGCACCGCACTCATACTCATACTCACACAGTGGGGATGTACTCTCCTGGGAAAGCATTGGTGGTGTAGCTGATGAGCAGGCAGGTTTTCCCCACGGCACTGAGAGAGAGAGAGGGAGAGAGAAAGAAATGTTACTTATAACTATACACTTGTAAACAACTTTAGCGGGAGCATGTTACCACATTTACACTCGGATGGATGCAGGTTATAACAAACAACAGACGAGAGCAGAGAGACAGACGCGCATAAACACGCACACACACCCACACAAAGCTTCATGCATATTCACAGTCGTATATATGCAGGAACACACTCACATTCACATTCTCAGAATAATGCTGTGACATAAATACATGAAGAATGAGACATAATTTCTTGCACATCCAAACAGTACAATTATGCACCAACAGAAAAACACAGGAAAACACAGCAGCGCATGAGAAGACCAACAGAGACAGAATGACTCATAACTATTCTTGCATAAAGCACCGGTTGAGACAGACTTTCCACTTCAGATGGGACTGGTTATTGCCCCACTGACACCCTGGATTTGGGGTTTGCTTTGCATATCTGAGACTGAAGACATTGCCTTTCCACACCGATCAGCGATGGCCTGCACTATTAATAGCGGACTTCCAATGTACCTGGCAGACTGTAAAGGTTTAAAACATTTACTTAGGGGGTCTGGCTCGAGAGACTTTCAAAACATAAATAATTAGTGATGGTGATTTATATCAAACAAGTCAGTTTGAGCCAACTAAACAGGTAAAGAAATAATGAAGAGTGGAAAATGAGACTGAGTGTGTTAGAGAGAGGAGAATTAGTGAAAAAACAGAAAGAGAGATAAGTTGAAACATGTTTGGAAAGATGGTGAGAGAAAGGAAAGAGTCCCCTAAGACCTTTAAGAGATTGCACTACTGTCTAAACACCTGAAATTGATGTGATAAGACAGCTCCTCGCCTTGCGTATTGAGCATACAGTATCTTCACATTACAACAAGGCTATATCAAAAAAAATTAATCACCTAAAATAAGACTCAATTTACATTTGAGCAAGACAGAAGACATTGACTAAATCGGTCTAAAAATCGGATTAATCAACATAATCCTAAAAGAGTTATTTGTGTAACAGGCAGCTGGTGAACAACACTGCATGGTGTCACAACCTTGAGGTTGGCGTTCCACCTGAGTGTGTGTGAGGAGAGTGTGTGCGTGTTCTGACAGGACTGGAGGAATGCTGGCTCCAGGCCTCACAAACCAGCCTGCGTTCCTCCAGCTGACAGGGCTGGGGCCTCCACACAGTCAGCTTAAAGCGCCACGGCGCAGTAGCCTGGGGCTAGGAGGACTGGCAAACTGATGTTTACCTATAGGATGGAACCCATATGGAAAATATATATAGAAAAACTTATATGCTTATAATGGTTTCACTGTCATATAAAAACCTGATAGATTTTTATATGACAGTGAAACCATTATAAGATCCTTGCTAAATCTGTGTAACCTGAAACATATAAAACATTGTAACCTGTAAGGACTATATATGACGTTGTATGAGGAAAATGAGAGAGGGGCCACTTTCAAGAGTAAATCATACAAGTTTTGTATATAAAACACATTGCTGGCATATACGTTTTTTCTATATCTTTTCCATATGGGAAGGCCGGCTGGCAACTGACTTTCGCTTCTACCTGGCCATGGGAATCTGTCCCATTCTCTTGGTCGGTCTCTTTCAGTTCAGTCCCTTTTGCTTTTTTTCCCATCTTCATCTATTTACTTATGGCTTAGTTGTTTTTAGTTTGTTTTAAAATAGACTGATGCTTTCGCGTAGCTTCTTGTTTCTTTCTTTGTTCATTTGTGCTTGCTTATTTCTGACCCTGCTCAACCAGCCTCCTGTTTTGCACTACAGACTATTTCCTGACTTGTGTGTGCTTGAACTACAAGGGCTGGCAACTCTCGTTCTCCCTTCTCTTCTCTTCTTCTTCTCTCTCTCTCTCTCTCTCTCTCTCGCTCATTCTCTCTCTTTCCCTGCACAAAAAAAAACAAAAAAAACATTTATGTCAAATTCACCTCCCCCTCTGAGAGTGTGCTATGGCGTGCAACTCCAGCTGCACTTAAGAGCAGGAACCAACAAGTTATCGGGCATACTTAGAGGACCTGCCCGGCGTTTACGAAACTCTCCTCACTCTACCTGATATCACTGAAGAGCCTGAGGTATCCTCTGATGGATATGAAAAACCTGCTAAAAGTCTACATACTGTATCCAACCGGTCGTTCACAACACCACTTTATTCTCTAATTCGCACACCATCTGGGATCTCAGTCTTTTTAATTAAAGGCATTAAATGGCATTTACAGGATAGCCAACTGGTTGAGCATAGCTATTAGAGCTCCTGTGAAAAAAGGCCTCTGTGATGTTGATGATCAGAGAGAAAAATGTCCATCTCACAGGATAGGAATTCTTAACTGCACTCGTGATTTAAAACTACAGTGTGTAATATCCAGTGGTGAGGTTATTGAAATGCAACCAACTCAATTTCCGAGGGTGTGGAAAAATATGGACGCTGACAACAGGAATAGAAAACACAGAATGCCCTCCTAACAACCAGTGTTTTGGTTTGAACTTTCTAGGACACTGTAGCAAGATGGTGGAGCAGCATAGCATACTCCATGGAGGGGGACCTAATCCCAAAATAGACATGAAAGATTCATTCTAAGGGGAATGAAAAAAAAGATGATTCATTTTTATTTCTACAGGTAATTAAACAACAATGAAAACACAATTTTCAAGATCATATTCAATTTCTACGACTAGATTGCTAGATAGATGGTACACACTGTAGCTTAAAGGCATTTCAAAGCACACGAGGGCTTTATATCACGCTAAGTCTACCAGCGTGGCACACAAGTGAGCCTTTTGGATGCAGGGGGGAAAATGCAACATGCGTCCCCCCTCGACTCAATTCTTGGCGAATGGAGAAGAATTAGAACAAGCGCTTCTAGAATGACATTTTATCGCAAAACATAAGAGGCCTTTTTTATGTTGCTCAGCAAAAAAAAAAGTCTCTCAAAACTCCACCACCAAGCTTATCTCCGGTCTCCACGGGATGGACTCAAGGGAGATGAGTGGCAGTCAGTGGAACTCAGCCCTAATGCACTCTCTCTCCCTGTTTCGTTCAAGTGTCTCTTAGCTCAAATTGCTAGCACTTCACTCTGGCTGTCAAGCCTTTTCTCCGTGAACAGCGAGGACGGTTTTTTGAAGAAGGCTTTACTTTACTATTCCGATGCAGATTCTCTCCCAAGAACTCAAATTCATTTGGAATTTGCTCTAAATGTGCAGGATTCAGACAACGAAGACACACGTGACTCCAAGTGCACATGTGTATGAGAGAGAGATACACCCAACCTTGTGGGCCCTCAGTTCTCTCTTTTGGCGTCTTAGCCAATTTCCTTTCTAGTCTCTCTCTCTCTTCCTCTATCTGCCAGTTTTGGGGCCGACCTCTCACCTTTACAGAGGTGAGTGCTCATCAAAAGACAATGATGCATTTCCATCAGTTACATGAACACTTGATACATAGAGACTTGAGCTACAAAAACACAAGGCCAAGGTCAGTCTGGTGCACAGGGTAAAAAAAACATATCTAAGGGCAAATGTTTGGGGAAATATTACTAATGAATCCTGTGAATCAGACAGACAGTCTTCAGCCATCTCTGCTGTGGACAGACTACAGATGAAATTACCCTGGCAGGCCACTCTCCATATGTATTAGCAGGGTAAGACTGCTATATTTGCTCCACCACTACCATGTGTAGGTGGAAATAAACTCAAAGAAGTAGGGATAGTACGTATATGAGGCCTACACAATGCCAGGTTCAGTGATTATGTGACCTCCAACAAGAACTAAAGGCGTTCACACATTTACAACTAAAAGAGTTTCACTACAAAAAGCGATGCAGATATCAGTTTGGTTTCCTTCTACCCAGAAAGAAACTGAACCAGGAAGCATACTGAAATGAAGAATACTGTGAAGTGTGGAGACAAATGCGGAACTCGGCTCGTATGGGTGTCTGCATGCAGTGGGTGTCAGATGAGGAACCGAGGCACACAAAATGGAGAACTTGAGTACAGGATATCCTCAAAAATAGAGCGAAAGAAAGACTGCACAGCTTTTGCAGCTGGCCTACTTAGTATGTCACCTTTGCTTTTAGAGTTAGGTATGGTCCATAATAGACTACTGTACCTGTGTAGGGGCTGGAGTTAGGGTTCAATGTCAAATTAACATTCAAGCTATTATTATTATTATTATTATTATTTTATTATTATATTTTTTATAACAAAACCAAGACAATGTTTCAGATGAGACTGGTTATTGCCCCACTGACACCCTGGATTTGGGGTTTGCGCATCTGAGACTGAAGACATTGCCTTTCCACACCAATCAACGATGGCCAGCACTATTCACTTAGGGGGTCTGACAATTCTCAATACTGCCCTGCCAATACACAATAGGCTGCTGATAAATGTAGTCCTAAATCTCTCCCAGTGTGGTGCATGAGTAACTCCCCACTGTCCTTACATAATATCTCTTTTTAGCAAACAGAACATTATCATTTACATCACACTTGCAAACACAGACACTAGTGCAACGTCAGGGCCAGGTCTACACACTAGCTCTTCTACCTCCACCCATCTTGTGTCACGGCAGCCACAATAACTGCACTCTGAAATGCTGAACTTCCGGCATCACTGTGAGCTCAGCAGGTAACCGTAAACGTCTTCTTCCTTATTCTTATCCTTTTACCTGATAAGGAACTTCATCTTTGTGGCACAACACACTGAGTGATTTAAAAATAGGGAAGCCAGTTCTGGGAAGTTCTAGAGTTAGTACCACCTGACACCACCCGATGCCACTTTGATGACAATTATGATAATGTGGAACCATGCAGGTTGGATACTGGGCTTGGCTTTAGACCAAGAAATGACAAGCAGAGTGGACTGCTATTGATGAGCAGCATGGCAGAAGAGAACGCCTGTGCTTGAGGCCATGTCTCTCAGAAATGATGGCTACATCTCAGGAAGTCTATGAACCGCAACTAGTGTCACATCACGTTTTTGAAACAGGGTAACAAACGGGTATGCAGCCCTAGTGTGCTAATTTGACAACTATAGACTATATACTGACTTGATGAGGTGTTCCAAAAACTTTTATTCGTCCACTGTTGACATTTCTGAGAGCATGTGCGTAAAAGACTAATGAATCAATAATCAATAACCACTAATGAACTTTTGAACAAAGGGAACTCTAAACTTGAAACTCTAAACGAAGTCTTGTCTCAAATCCAACAAATCATCAAAACATAGTTCATCGTAGTTCATCAGTTAAATAACCGATTACTGTGTCTTGTGTTGCACAATTCAGTGTAAGTTTTTTTTTTTTTTTTTTTTGTCAAGAAACATTAACCGAATGAATATAATATCCAGTGAACTTACCCATCTCCAACCACCACACATTTAATAGCTTGCATTTTTCTTGAAAAACACCTCGGCAAGGCACAGCTATTGACAACTTGGTAGAAACTATTGTGAGATACAGGAAATCAGTTTTGACTGAGTTCTGCTACCACCGTTCCCTCCCCCTCACACACCCTCGCTCTTTCTCTCTAGCTCTATCTTTTGCGCTCAATCTTTTCTCGTTCCGTATCCAATCATGAGCGTGTGGTTATGACAGGCGGCTGGTGCAATATGTAGAGAGACGCAGCTAGGTGTGCTCATCCGTGTTCATGACTGTAATCTTTTCTTGAAGGAACTGCTTCATCCACTAGAGGGAGCCAGATAATAGGCTAACACAGAGTCGTCTAGGGAGAATTCGGCCAGCTCTCGCCATGTTGGATACCAACATCAAATGACTCTATAGCGCAACCCTATGGGGCAGATATGTTATGTTCAAATAAATGGCTTCTTTTCACCATTATACTGTAACAGCCCAGGCATATGAATGCTATCATCAACGTTTGTTAATAAAAGGCTCTTACAGAAATATTGTTTTCCAACATGGACTATTCGATTCCCAATTCTCATAGGCTCTGGGCTAATGACCTAGGCTTGTCTTGTAAACTCAAGTAGACCTCTTGGCCTGCTTTAGGCCTACACGTTAGCATGCATACGCCTATCTGTGTCACCAATATACCAATTCTGACTCCATAGAAGAGAGAAAATCAATCTATGTCCTATGAACCCAACAAAGATGCATTATGATTATGAAACTATAGACATCAAAGACATTTACTAGCATATATTTACAAACACAAATGTAAAATGATTTTCACAATTTCACAAATCATGACACTTTTTATTCTGTGTGTGTGTGTGTGTGTGTGTGTGTGTGTGTGTGTGTGTGTGTGTGTGTGTGTGTGTGTGTGTGTGTGTGTGTAATACATTTGTATTATGTTAACCATCCATGCAATGAAAAGGGGCAGAGAGATACTGTAGATGTGGGAGATAAGTGAATGTAGGTCGAGTTTGATATGACCAGAAATGACCCCTCCCCCTGTAGCCTCCTGTAAGAAAGCCAATAGTTCACAATGGGTGAAATACACACAATTAAATCATAAAGGTGTCACTCTATTATGTGCTCCATCATGTAGGCTACATAAACGTACATCTTGCTAAAAAATATTTCCTAATACAAATAAACTGCACATCTACTAGCTCAGTATCACAAGGCGAATGACACACTCTCAGTTTGCTAGCATGAATTTTTTTCTCTCACTTTAGCATCTGAGAAGCCTTAACACAGATGCTCTCTTCCTGTTTCTAAGCAGTGCTTCTCCAGTTCGCTCAACATGGGGAGCCAGAGAAAGGACAGCTTCCTCTGGGGGAAAGGTAAGAGCTGTCTACTCTTTCTTGAGCTGGATATCGATTTGTATTGATAAAAAAAAATCGTAACCCAAACACATAGTATTGCATGTCATGTAGACATTTAATTGATGCCTTTAGATGTACAAGTAGTTGAATATGTTCAGTCCAGATACATAAGAAGCCCACAGGAGATGACCGGTGGGATCTGAGACAGTGTGACAACCATGTGTGCAGATTTACAGATACGATTATAATGTACGATATGTAGCATTATATTGCAATAGCTAGTTACTCTCTCAGAAAATGCTACTGAGATGTTCAGTTGTATCTGTGAGACCATGGCTTGGGATGAGGAGACCATCCAGCCAACCAGCTCAGGTGGTCAATGCACTAGGCCTACTTAGACAGAGAGAGAGAGAGAGAGAGAGAGAGAGAGAGAGAGAGAGAGAGAGATAGAAAGAGAGAGAGAGAGAAATAGACTTCAGCGTTTATTGAAGACCAGCAATTACTGTACACCAACATGATGTGGTAGGCCTATACTGATGGCTGGATGTCTTTTAGAACTGTACTGTGATGTGACCTAATAGCACTAAATTCTGACTAGGGTGGGGAGTGTGAAAGATGCTTAGGTCTCCAAGAAAGAGAAGTGTCAGGCAGTATGTATTTTAAGCTTGGTGTGAGAATTAATTTCTGAGAAGTCGTGGGAGCTGTGCTGGTTTGTGACCTCATGAGTGAATGTGCATCTGCATGTACTGTATGTATGTAGTTCAGATGTCTGTGTTACCTCTGTTTTGTCTTGTGATGTGAACCTAACTGTCTTGTTACTTTGAACTACATATTGGAGAGTGATATAGAAATAAAAACATATTATTATTATTGAGAATGTATAGACTCAATCTCACTTTCATGGATGTGTGTGTGTGTGTGTGTGTGTGTGTGTGTGTGTGTGTGTGTGTGTGTGTGTGTGTGTGTGTGTGTGTGTGTAATGTCAAGCTCCCTCTCTGGAGTTTTCGCCACATGAGAAGAAGCAGTTGGAAACCATGAGGATACACAAGAATGACATCATGGATGATATCCAGGTAGGCTACAGAGAATGGATGTTGGGTCAGGCTCTACAGTGTTACGGAATTATACTCGAGCTGCAAGAGTCTTGCATGTGCTGCACTTTCATTATGTGTGGTTGGTCACTATTTCAAAAGAATGCGTAGTACGTATTAAGAATGTGTCAACTGGAGAGAAGTTGACGTAGGTGAGCGTGTGCGTGTGTGTGTGTGTGTGTGTGTGCGTGTGTGTGTCTGTGTGTGATGACCAGCTGATAACAATTGCCAGACTCTGCTGGCTTCATTCAACTTTTGCATCACTTCCCTTTCGCAGAAACTGAGGCTGGAAATTGAGAACGTCATGAGTGAGATTGAGAACATGGCTTCTGACGAGGAGAAGTAAGAAAACTCTTGAGTTGGTTTTGTTTGCTGAGAGCGTGGTCAGTGTACAGCAAACCCTTTTCCTGTTCTCTTTTTCACTTACCTCTTGTTTTAAAATAAATTATCAAAAATGTATTCTCAACAATCATGAACACAAGTGAAAACGGACAGCACAGGTATTGAAATGTCTTGAAAAATCTTTTAATCTTACTTTTTAGAAAGTCTTGAGGCATAATAATGTAGAGCAGAGACACATTGTCAAGCGCTAGATGACATCTCATGTTGAAAAGTAGGACATGATCTGACAACACTATCCTTAAACCTGTAGTCTTAAAACTAGTCATCCTCCAAGTTAAAAAAAACAACAACAAAACCCCATCAGAATATCCAGTATCAGCTAGAACCCCCCTGGTTTGGCTCTTTTGTCTGTGCCGTCTGTCCCTGTGGACTCTTGGACACATCTGGACATTAGCGCACAGGCCTCCTAGCTCTCCTGACACATCTCCAGAGTGAGTCAGGCCGGGGGTGGCAGGATGTGTGGGTGTCGGTGTCGTCGGTGGCTTTCTACTCACTGATGCAAAAGGACCGCAGACAGAGTGACAGTTATCAGAGTGGGGAATTGCGCCATGTCAGTGACACGAGGGTGTCATGGAATGGCTTTTTAAAAATGGTGTGTTCATGAACTATTCCTCAGTCTGCTCATATCACCAAAGGGTGTTAAAGGAACACAGCAATTGTTTGGGAATGAAGCTTGCTTGCTGTCGACCAAAGAACTAGCTAAGATAACATACCTTTCTATTCTCTGTGGGTTTGATAACCCAGTCTGACAATGTTAGCATAATCCATTGGAAGTGGGTTAGAGGTGATGATACATGGGGTAACATTTGAGCAATGTTGCAGGGCAACCACATACCAGTTCCATTTATTTTGATTGGACGATCATGACAATTTGATTAAAGTTCTCCAGAAATATCAGTGGGAACATGCCACAAGATTAAAGAACATTGCCTATGGCAACATTGCACGTTAACACCTTTTCTTGAACTTCTTGTGATCTTGTTGTTTATGCACTTCATTGCTGTATTTATGCCAAGACGGGCATGATTGAATGAATGGATTAATGAATGAACAGCTTAAAACCAGTTTAAACACATCAATAGTTCGTGTTTTAAAAGTTAATTTGAAAATCAAAAGGAAACAATTCAGAAGTTTTTTTGTTGTTGTTTGCTGAACTGTTACATTCTCTCACACCGGTTTAGCAAATCAGCAGTGCGGACTAAGCGATTCCTTTGTGGAAAGAAGAAGTTCAACATGGATCCGAAAAAGGTGAGCTGATAAAAATCATAATTTCATGCAATTAAGCATCAGATTAATGAATGATGTGGATTATTTATGTGTTAAATGTGTCATTGTTACAGTATTTCAGTTGCATGCATCGTTGCCAAGTTGCATAGTTTCTAACGTCCATAGAGCACAGATACATTGTCCATGCTGGATGACATCTAATGTAGATTAGTAGGTACAAAATGACCTGGACATGGATCACTATAGGCATTTTTAGGATAAAGCAACAGAGTTGAACACAGGTGTATCATATACCTGTAGTGTGATTGTAAAGATAGGCTAGGTTAAGGCTTACTCATTTCACTCTCGTTCATTTGCACATCCGCACATTATGCAATAGGCTTTCACAAACTTAAATACAATGTTCACTGCTCCTTTGTCATGGTGTTCCTTTCCTATTTGTATCAAAACCTCACAAACCAATACCAGAGTAAGCAAGTAAGTAAGGCATTTTTAAACTATATAGCTGATCATTGTGTGCAGCCTTTTTATACTGTAGCTCTACAACAGCTCTACTGCAACCTTTTAGAAAAGTTGTGAGGTGATGATTTCAACCACCGAGGATGATTTAGGCTAAAGGAAGAGGGGGCGGAGTAGCTAACGAAAAAGAGACCCACATCCGGCTCTTTGAAGAATAGACGAGGCCTTTGCTCGCGTTTGGAAACCACACCATCTTATTTTCACTCTGCAGCAGACAATGCATTCGCTGCTCACTATTCAACACACCCTCACATAGCCAACTCTGGCACAGAGCCCTATGGAGTTCAGGTATTAGCTTACATTGTTTACCTAGCAACAGTAAACGATGAGTCACAGAGTTAACATGAATATGTTTTACCCAGAATCGTTCAGGAGATGAAAAGTATGATTCAGGCTCAAGTTGCATATAGGGAAGTTAATGAAGCAGACAATGCTTCCACACAGGGTGCATTTCATGCAGCGTTTATACGTCCTCCCTCGCTCCTCGATGCCTCGATCCTCACTGATCTACATAAAGAATGATGGGGGGGAAACAATGGGATAGTCTATCCAGTGTTAGTTATAGATCAGTGGGAACGCCCCTCGAGGATCGAGCATCGAGGATCGAGGAGGCATGTTGAGAGGCACCCATAGTGTAGTCACCGACTGATCGCTTTCAAGTCTTGTCACTGCTTGGTATGGTGGATGGCAGTGGACAGGATGCATCTGCTAACATGGCCTACAACTTCTCTTTTCTGTTTGACTCTGAGGCGGCACAGTGACAGGTGTTACTTTCTTAAGCATTTACTATTTATTTTTAAAGCACAATTTAGTCTTGTACGTGTGAGGACACATGTGCAGTGTTTGTGGTGAGTGTGGGTGTGACAGCATGTCAACTCGTCTGCCTGTATGCAGGCCAGAAGTGCATTTGTGAAGTAGGTCAAAAAAACGACACAGTCACTATTCTGCCGGTGATACAGTTCTATCAGAATCCAGAAATTTTGTTTGCAAATGTAACATTTTAGGCCATGTTAAAAAAAAAATTGAAACAAAATACCCTTCAGTTGCGATCAAAAGTGCTACAAATAAACAAACATGGAATTGTCAAGGAAGTCAAAGAAAAAAAAGGCAGATCTATTGTAGCCTGGCCCCGCCACCTAGGTCTCCTTTCAGGGAGATCTAGTCAGGAACACCATACTGTAGTTCATAAGCGTTTCCCGCAGACAAGAAAAATGTCAGGCCAATCAGTGAAGAGACTTCGAAACTTATAGACCCCTTCACGGTTTACGTCACAGAAAAAGTGTGGGGGTCAGAAAACTTTCCATCCCACTGAATTGTGTATGTGTGTGTGAATCTCCTGAAACGTCAAGAAAAATGCCTTCTTATACTCCTTTTTTTGTGTGTACAGTAAACTCACTGTGCTTGTCAACCAGATATGTCATGCTAATGAATCTCTGGCCACTCGCTAACGTCATCTACCCGTTCTGTTATCAGTTCAGGATCAGGCAAACAATCGCCATTAGCTATAATTGATTAAGGTATGGTTCATGGTCCTTGGGGGACAATGACAGAACATACCTTGACAGCTCAACCTGCAGGTCTACCTGCTCCATTTTTCTGACCAGCCATGCATGCACCCAACCTAAGCTCAGAATGTTTACAAATATTGAGGGGGTCTATAGGGATAGATAGCAATATAAACAGCAACACCTGCAAACATCAACAACATGCAGTTGGAAAAACGCACAAATGTACAGTACAGCAAAGGAAGACCCACATACATTGTTTCCTGACTGTTGATGATGTTTATTGTCAGTTTGTAAAGTTTAAGCAAAGCAGCAAGTAATGTTAGGAATCACTGATCAATGTGATCGGTAAGGCTGGATCAATGATTTCAAAGTTAGTAACCGCCATGGTGCAAGTTTTGAAATGAATTCCGACCGATTTTTCTAGGCTAGAGCGTTTGGCTTTTATCAAAGAATCTAGAACACAATAAAATGTTTATCATTTTTTAACTGAAAGTGTTTCTAAGCTGACCGGTGAGTGTCCCATTGCAGGGTATCCAGTATCTGGTGGATAATTGCCTATTGGAATGGACACCAGAGGCAGTGTCAGAATTCCTTTATAAAGAGGACGGCCTTAACAAGACTGCCATTGGCAATTTCCTTGGAGAGAGGTATGTAGTATTGACAAAGACTGATGATGGCAGCTTTCATCTATCTGATATAACTGTGGCGAAACATTGCCCTTAAAGCTTTCTAAAGAATGTAAAGACTCCATATATCCATATATCGTTTACAAAGTCTTACTACGCTACTTAATACACTAAGTAGACCTACAGTAGTGTTTTCTCCATGTATGTAATGATGACAGCAATTGCCAGTTTATGAATTCCATGGCTATTGATTGTACCACGTTCAAGAAGAGTAGCTGTGTGCACATTCCACCTTGCAGGTGCAGGACAAATGGAGAGTAACTATGGAAGAAAAAGTAATGTCCGCAACACTGATAATGCTCCCGGTTTAATATTGAAAAAAGTGCAACGTTTCGACCCTACTGAGTCTTCATCAGCCTTTTTGCCTGATGAAGACCCAGTAGGGTCGAAACGTAGCACTTTTTTCAATATTAAACCGGGAGCATTATCAGTGTTGCGGACATTACTTTTTCTTCCATATTGATTGTACCATTCACATCCCTCTGTCCAATTCCAGCTTCAAGTTACAAAATGAAAGGCTGAACAAACACTATAACTATGACTGTGAATGTGATGCCTCTTGATTTAGAGGGTTCTTATGTAAACATATTCGACCTTTTGTTGTTTTCTTCTTTCATCTCAGAGAAGACATGCATCTTAGGATCTTGAAAGCTTTTGTGGACCTTCATGAGTTTTCTGACCTGAATTTAGTGCAAGCACTGAGGTGAGACATTGTTATAGATGAACTGTTTATTTGAATTACAATCTATATCCTTTCTAATTTAAATGGATGTATTTTTTTTAGTATAATGGTCATGTATACTATTCTGTCACAGACACAGCTCTAATACTCCTTCAAGGGTTAAGCCTTGTCTGACCGTCTGCATTTTTACGTGACCATTACTCATTCTGAACATGGCAGGCAGTTCCTGTGGAGTTTCCGTCTTCCTGGCGAGGCCCAAAAGATTGACCGCATGATGGAGGCCTTCGCAACTCGCTACTGTGACTGCAATGCAGGCGTCTTTCAGTCCACAGGTACACACACTCTCTTTAATGACCCTATGACCTGACAGATTCAAACATAACGGAGCTGTTAATCCTACTTAAGGTCATATTTGGTGACCCTGAGGTTGAAGCTAAGAATTCTGGGTATTCTCATAGACTACTGCTGTGACGTATCCTCACCATTCATACTTCTTTTCGCAATATGTGGAGAGGGAAGTAGTCTTTGGTCACTATTACCCCACTTGTTGCTACACTTGTTGGGGCTTATGATGTGGCCTGTAGAACTACGGTTCATGACTCATACACATTTGATTTGGTGGAAACCAAGTGGCTAGCCCATGCTATACAGATACACACAATGTACAGTACACAGACCAACCTGTGGCATGTGTTTGTGTGCTGTGCAGACACCTGCTACATCCTGTCCTTTGCCATCATCATGCTGAACACCAGCCTGCACAACCCTAACGTGAAGGACAAGCCCAACCTGGAGCGCTTCATCAGCATGAACCGAGGCATCAACAACGGGGGCGACCTGCCCAGCGAGCTCCTCACGGTAGGGCTTTGAGCGTGGCCCCGCCACACGGCACCCCCAGGCCAATACTGTCCAGCCCCTCTGGCTATGCATTTCTCTTCAGAAGTATGATTATTGCCAAGAAAGATGACTATTCTATGGATTATGATCCTAAACTTACCAAAACACCTGTGAAGCACTTTCTACCTGTGAAGCACTTTGGGTCAACGGCTGTTGTTTTAAATGTGCTATATAAATAAAGTGACTTGACTTGACTTGACAAAACAGACAGCACAATGCAAACAGTCAATTGTTACAAAATGCAGATTCAGTGTCCACACACTTCAGCACACTTCACTGATATTTGCGTTGATATTTGTCTCTGGGCTGGAGACAGTTGATGCTGACAGCTTGATGTCTTAACAGTAAGAGTTTATATGCATGTCTAAACTAATGTTACAATTGTTATTCTGTTTTATTTCACACACAGAAACTGTTTGAGAGTATTCACAATGAACCATTCAAAATCCCTGAGGATGATGGCAATGATCTCACACACACATTCTTCAACCCAGACCGAGAGGGGTGGTTACTTAAAGAGGGTGAGCTCACTGTCGCCGCCTACAAAAAATAGCTGTCAATAGAACCTATACTTTACAGATTGCGGCTTCTGTTGCTGAAAACAGTGGCATCTTTACAAAATAGATCTAAACAAAAAGACAAAGCAAACTATGCAAATCATCTGCTATGTTTAATAAAAGGACACAAGGTACACAAGGACACAAATACAAGGTCAAATGCTTTGTGTTTATTCATTGTGATAGAGGCAATTTGGTAAATGGTGTCACCATTGTTAGTCTGTGTCGACTGGGACAAAAGAGTCTGACGACTCAGAAGACTCAACGTTTGAAACTTTAATTATGGTGCTGAATATCAAGTTTAGAGGCAACTTGTTACTGCTGCTTCAGTCTCTTGTTTTCTGTTAAGTCTTGATAAGAGTATACATAGCTCTGAGTGAAAATGAGATCATGCAGTAACCATTTTTCTCCTGCAGGGGGCAGAGTGAAGACGTGGAAGAGGAGGTGGTTCATTTTAACCGACAGCTGCCTCTATTACTTTCAGTACACTGCGGTGAGTACGGTCTCCCTCTGGCGTTTAAACAAGTGCTGATCATTTCTGAGGGGCTTATAATGATCTGTGTCACCTCTATAGGACAAAGAGCCCAAAGGGATCATTCCATTAGAGAATCTCTGCGTGCAGGAGGTAGAGGATCCTCATAAGCAGGTGACAGACCATTGGTTGATTGATTGATTCTTTGTTTAATTAATTAATTGATTGTTTGGTTTTACTTTATTGCTAAAATAGATATAATAGCCTGCCAACTAGGCTATTAGCTGCAGCTTATACATTGATTTAGCAAAATTTAAATTTAATACACAGGGCCAGTTAATATGGTATTACTGTAATATGGTTTTGTTTCTTTTAACTTGCGGCTTATACACCATGCGGATATTACAGGAAATTACTGAACGTGTCACCACATGCATTGAAAACACAGATGATACAGAAATATGGAACGTACTGTAGCTCAGGCCCTCCTTATTTCCATTGTGGCCTTCTTAGCGTAAGAGCACTTTGTTGGTGAGCGTGTGGTTTAGACTGGGGGTCTTGTGTGTTTCCAGTTCTGTCTGGAGCTGTTCAGCCCCCAGGGGAAAAAGATCAAGGCCTGCAAGACTGAGACAGACGGCAAAGTGGTCATGGGGAAGCACCAGTCCTACCGTATCAGCGCAGCCACTGCCGAGGAGAGGGACGAGTGGATCACGTCCATACGGTCAGAGCCATGACTATATGACACACACACTAACACACACACACACACACACACACACACATTTACTGTACACACACGTGCATACATGGTCACATGTAAGAGGTGTAAGATATTAGCGAGTCTATAATTGAATGTGTTTATTTTGCCTTTTGGGTTTGTTTACTTGTAAAACATCCCGTTTTTGTTTGGATTTCAATACTTCAATACTGTAGATTAAAGATCCATGGATGGCTGCGTGCCTACAGAGCAGGCTTGTGCAAAATTCAGAATTTAATTGAGAATGACTCCTACATTTTAATTCAATTATTGAATTTGAATTAAATTTGAATTGAGGTCAAAAGCAAGATGTAGAGTTGAAATTCAATGAAATTCGAAGAAATTCATTGACATAATTTAAGGGTAGTGTTATGCAATGCAGTTTGACAATATATGTATATTAACAATGAGGTTTCACAATATACTGTATGTCAGATATGATATCAACAAACAAATAACTTATAATTGAAAACTAACCAATTACATTTCCTAGGTAGCCTTCCCAAAACTGAATGTACTGTATGTATGACACATTCAACACATTCTTCCTGTCGAATTGTTTTGAATTGCCATGAATTGAATTCCACTTCCTGTCATTCCAATTCCAATTTCTGTGGGGCGGGCCCAATTCAATTGAAATCCCAATTCATGAATTGAATGGAGGCCCATTCTAAAATTCGGAATTTGTTCACAAGCCTGCTACAGAGCCACAACATGAGAGCAAAATCAAATTATTCACTTCCGTAACTTGGTGGTCATATTACTGTAAAGGAGAAATCCAAAAATGTTTCTCATAGATCTCTCACATTTCTCAAGGTCACCGACTACTGTCTTACTGAGTAGGCTAATGAAAAAAAAACCCTGAAGACAAACAGTTAGCTTGAGACGCTGCAGCCAACAGCTAAAGTAGCCATGCAGACAGCTCTACACTCTGGGGGCATAGACATTGGAGGTAGTAAACATGTTCCCAGAGTGTAGCGCTGTACCTGCCTGGAAGCTTTAGCTCGACCGTGCTTGACAACTTGCAACTCAAGCAAGAACTCTGTGACCTCAAGAAATGGAGACCTACATGTATGTGAAAAATCGTCAGGTTTCTCAATTTTTAAGAATCTCTACAGGGCATTTTGCCTGTGGGCACTGACGTAACTCTATGATGTGTTTTGCTTGTCTGCTAGTTGAGACACAGCTGCGATATATGACAGGAATGTTGATGACCGTATATCCTACTACTCCGACTGAGTTATTTTATAAATTGAGACTGGACAAACATGCACTCTCTTCACAGCATGTAACTTCTCAAGTGTTTCAGTCTTTGCTTTTATTCACCTCAATATCCATCATACCCAGAAACGTGTTTGCTACCAGCAATCTGAACTAGTTCTCTTTCTCTTGCAGGGCCAGTATTACTAAGGATCCCTTCTATGACTTGGTGTCAGCACGCAAAAGAAAGCTCGCCAGCAATGTGGAAACCCACGACTGAAAACCTCAAGACCGAAGAGCCCTACTCGCTTCGAGGTCACCGTGCGGGGACCTCTTGAGCTGTTGATGTTTGTAGATTATGAGCCACAGGTGTCAAAACCTTGTCTGAGCTTGAAGAAGTGCCTCCAGAAGACAGCCATGATGCTATTTTAGCCTCCAGCTGAGAGGACAGAGGTACTGAAATTGATGGTCAGCATTAGAGGTGATAGAAGTGGTGTGATGTTTCACAGGTCTCACCCTCACGATTTACCACCTCAATGGTTCTCACCGTTGCTTGTTGTGAATAGAAGCTAAATTGGGATGATCTTACAGACATACACAGCTCTCATAATGTACTGGTCTTGGAACAGTCAGTTATGAAAAGAGTTCTGACTGACCGACGCCTTCTATGCCAAAGCTACAATTTATATCGATTTATATACTGAGTGATATCATAGAATGCTAAGAATGTTAATTTATTTGATCATTTTTGGAAGCTGCAAAAGTTGATCTTTTTTTTGAAGGATTTTACCTTGGTACCTTAAAACATGTTTTCAATGGGAATAATGTCAAATAATTGTATAAAAATGTCAAATATTTTCAAGACTGTATAAAAGTTTTTTAATCATCTTTTCCAGTAAGCAATGTATGTAAATAAGCTGTTTACAAAGGGTGTTGTAACATATGTCCACAAAAGTGTCATTCATTTTTGTACATAATTATTGGTTTATTTAATAAATAGATATAAATGACCACAGTATTGTTTGAAGCCATGCGTCTGAACTGATACATTATGTATTATTTCTCAGCATTCAATAACGGGCACATCCTGCCCTGTAACTACAGTAGAATCCTCTGCCAATGAAGCCACATGCCATGTCTAAGTGTAACAGAGTAGACAGCAACAAAAATCTTATCATACTTTAAAAAAATGAGACTAAACACAATGAACAATAACATTTTGTTACGCTACTTCAGTCCATAGAAATTAAACATTGGGGTACAATTAATGGGCAAACATGCTACCTAACCACTAAGGACGCTGTAGTGCAAGTACTGTAAGCTACAGTAGCTCATATGCAGAATAGCATACAGGAGTAACAGAGGAGAGGTGACCAGCAGAGGAGGCTGCAGTCAGATGATAACAAATGACTGACTGAACCAAGTCTAGAGCTGCTTAATGAACACACACACACACACACACACACACTGTTCTAGAAAAACATATTCCTGAACTCTTCAACTTGAACTCAGCGTTCAGAGTCAACTTTTTGAAAAATTCTTTTTTTCTCAGTTCTTTCTTTCTTGCCTGCCATATGCATACATTGCATGTTGTGTGTGTGTGTGTGTGTGTGTGTTTGTGTGTGTGCGTGTGTGTGTGTGTGTGTACGTGTGTACGTGGACTGCAGTACGAAGCAAACGCGAGTGCCAGAGAGAGGCGGGCTGAATCTGCGGTGAGTGTGCTTGAGCTCTTGTCTTCCTGTGTTCGTGTGTCACTTCCTCCCCTCATCCTGCTAGGGTCTCTATTCCTGTCAGCATGAAGAAAGGTGGTGGGCCGGGGCCGGGCCGGGTGGGGTGGGGGGGGGGGGGGGGGGGGGTCTTGAAAAGATTTGCTGAAACTCTGCACCCTCCAAACAGAGTGAGCCGTGGGTGATTGTGGGGGGAAAAAAGATAAAAAGAAAAAAGAAAAGAAAATCTTGCCTGCAGACACAAGCTACTCCTCACATGCAGAGACAGGCTGCACTGACATGCAATTCTACCAAAACTCTCAAGGAGTAGACCGAAATAGTAGCAGGCTGTGTTTTTTACACAGGGAGGGTGTAGATTACTTCTTTATGTTTTTGCTGTTTCATATGGATTTCCCCTGCACTCGAGGCTCTGTTTCTTTGTAAGTGTGTCATGGTGATGTCTATCAGGCTATCAGTACATTCTGCTGAATAAGTGTGTGCTAGGGCAACAGCAATCTTTCATACATCAGGTGAGAGGAGGTCATCCTCACCAAACAAGGGTGGGAAGGAGAATGCTGCTGCCACCCAGTCAGGATAAACAATACACACTCACTCACACACTCACACACACACTCACTCACACACTCACTCACACACACACACACACACACACACACACACACACACACACACTCACTCACACACTCACTCACACACACACACACACACACACACACACACACACACACACACACACACACACACACACACACACACACACACACACACACACACACACACACACACACACACACACACACACACTGTCCTCCTGCTGATGGTCACAGAGATCTCTAATCCCATCAGCTATGTATGGTCAGCTTCTTACGGTATATTATGATCTTATTATGAATTTTGTTGTTGTCTGCAGTCTTTTTTACCGCTTTTAATACCTACAAATTGACAAATCGACTGACTGGAATAACAGCTTTTTCAAGTATTTCTTTCATAATAATGTCTGGAAGAGATAAACAAATAAACAAATAAATATTCTCTATAAAACAAATGCACTTACTAAGGTGGAAATAAGATTTAGAGAAAAATGCATTATGACTAAAAAACATTAAAAAATAAAGAAATAAAAAAGAAAACAAAAACACACAATTTAACAGTGCACAAAAAAGCCAGCAAGTACTATCTTTGCTAACTGACACGGCTAAATTAGCACGAGTTCGTCGAGAGCATGTTCTTTACATCCAGGACTCTACAACAATTTACACCTACATACAAACAGCCTTCTAAAGGCTTTAAACCCATGGCAAACTCGCCTGGGGTGTATTTCAGGCAAGTGGTTAAGTGACCGATCTGGGCAAGTTAAGACAGAAGGAGTAAACCTCCCAATAGAAGGGCCCTTTGACTTTGTTTAGTTTGGAGACTGAAGCCAGGGTATTATGTTGCCAGGTTTACAACTTCCTCTTGGTCACATCACCTAGGTTTGCCACTAAACCACCTACTTGGAATCATGGCCTGGAGTTTCAAGGACTTTAGCCACAAAACCCAGTGTGGTATACCTGTTTAGTCATGACCTGTCTTAAAGCCACAGACTGTAATTCTAGTCCAATACGTTTTTAGCCACATTTGTCCGAATTTCAACCCTCTAGCTTTCCACTCTTTGTGCGTTCTCATGGTGTTCACAGTCTAGACTCTTTATACGTGAAAACAAACACAGTGGCTCGGACTGATAATAGATCGATAAACAATTTCAGCCAATGCTGCAACAACGTTGCTTAAAAAAAAGCAGGGAAGGAAGAGGTACAATTTGATTGGCTGTTGAGATCAAATATTAACAGCCTTTTGCTGAGATGGCACTCTGCCTTTAATGCGCATGGTGCCATTTAAAAGCACTCACTCACTCTTTAAAAGCCTCAGAACATTTATCGCGTCGATCTCAGTCCATTCACCGCTGTGAGGTAGCAGGCTTCAGAGTGGCCTGCTGTGAGCGGTCACTGGGAAGTGATCAAAAGGTCAAAGGGCATCCACAGCGCCGCCCTCCCTAACCCGAGGGAGCAGTGGGGGCTGCAGCTTTGCGTTGAGGGCCTTCGCGCAGTC
Organism: Sardina pilchardus; assembly: GCF_963854185.1. Classification (NCBI taxonomy): domain Eukaryota; kingdom Metazoa; phylum Chordata; class Actinopteri; order Clupeiformes; family Clupeidae; genus Sardina; species Sardina pilchardus. The sequence goes on along the minus strand of NC_084996.1, from coordinate 10,224,032 downwards.
ATGTCGAAAAATGGACGGATTACAACAAACAAACAGATTGACACCGTCCCTGCAAAGAGAAAGAGAGACAAAGAGTGAGATTTCTGTCTTACAACAGAGGGTCTATTAGATTCACAGGAAATAGGCACTTCTAATGTGAATACCACTTCCTGCAACTGCTATTAATATCATATAGTACCTACTGTAGAGGTGTGGTCCACCACCAAGTGAAGTGAGCAAGAAAAAAATTGATAGCTGTCAAGGTGTAACTTTTCATTAGCAAGTGCACATTTTTTTTCGGTTTTGCTTGGCAGTTTCCTTAGACAGCATTCACACTGACACGTTTTACCTCCAAAATGTGAATATTGCGAAGTTATTCCTAAACATGAGTGGTGGAAATTGATCATGTACATGTTGTTGCTATAATATGCTACGTTTCATGCGCAACGTCCACATGCGTGGACAGTAACTTTAACTCTGTTTTCTACTTATTTATCATGTTGATATACACCAATCCACTTCAGGGCAGTTTTAGTAGGTCCTTGGCAATATATTAACAATATGTATCATCTTATATTTGGAATATTGACTGCTTGATGACATCATCAATTCAACATGAGTGACAGTAATGGCCATATGCTGAATGCTCCAGGCATATCTGTAAAAAGCTAGTACTCAAGAAGGCAAAATCATGTAAAAAAAAATATTATGCTGTACAGGAGAGTGTGTTGAACAACTCTATGTTTTCAGAAATTAAATCGGATGTAAAATAGAGTTTGTAGACCCTAAAAAGCAACTGTCCACGTATGTGGACGTTGCGCAACAGAGGAGTTAAATGGCCAAAAATTAGATTTTGTAACTAGGACTTTTTTTTCTCTTTTTTTTTTTCAAATATGATTTTAATTGCTTTAAATTACAAAGAAACAAACATTTGGTAAACATATTTATAAATAATGACCTAATTACATGTGGTAATGCCAAGGTGGTATGGTAATATGGGGGTAGTAGAGGGTTGGGTGGGTAGTAGAGGGGTGGGTATGAGAGTACTAGAGGTGTGGGTGGATTAGTAGTAGAGGGGTGGGTAGTATGGATGTAGTAGAGGGGTGGTTGGGTAGTGGTGGTAGTAGAGGTGGGTAATATGGGGGTAGTAGAGGGGTGGGTGAGGGTCGGTGAGCAATAATGGGGGTAGTAGAGGGGTTGGGCGGGTAGTATGGAGGTAGTAGAGAGGTGGGTGGGTAGTATGGGGGTAGTAGAGGGCTGGGTGGGTAGTATGGAGGAAGTAGAGGGCCACAGTTTCCACATTTTCTGTCATTACATTTTATCCTTTTTTACCCCTTTGTTGCGCACTGTCCACATACGTGGACAATAACATAACTTCTATATAAAAGCATATTTTTTCATAATGCGTGCATGAAAGGGTTAAATGCCAAAAATAAGAGGTGGGTAAAACTATGAATTCTGTGATCTCGGTGAGGTCTCAGACTTTCAAAAAAGGAATTCAGAGCGTGTTTGATGATGGTGGTTATTGTCTAAATTTCAGGGGTGGATTAAACTGCGTTTACTTGCGTTTAGCGTTTAGTTATAAAATCGCAACCTCAAAAGCGCCTCAAGTTTCATAAGCCTTGCTATTTTCTGCTTGTGCCCCGCTTTTATAAAATCAAGGCGCGTTGCAACAGTCAGTCACAGCGTTCAAAAAGGAAACAATTGAATTCGAGCACCTGAAGGTGCACATTAACTCACAAGAAATTGTGGTATACAGTATGGTGTCAATGACACATTGTGTTAACTGGGGCATGTCAGGGGAACCACAAATATTTGGCTACATTTGATTAAACTAGGACAACCATGAAATCCATTACTCGCTTTAAAGCAATGCTGGTCTATTCTACAGGAGTGAATACAACGAGCACAAAATAACACAGTCGAGCAGCTAACACAATGCAATTAGTATTATGTCACCTTGAGTATTCTGAGCTTAGGACTGAATGCAGTTCTTCTTGTGGTGCTTCCTATGGCCTTTGTAGCCTGTGGGATTATACAGATGACAAAGAGACATGAGTCATATTCATTTGAGACACAGCTTCATAACTTTCACAATCATTTTAACCTTTATACCGTATGCCTTCCCTTACAGAAATGGCATGTTTCTGGTTGCCACAAATTTGCAGCAAGGTCATATTTTCACATGCACAGTAGGATTCTGGCAAACAGTTGCAGTTAACTTTTGGCAATGTTGCAGCAAATTTGCAGCAATAGTACTATGCAAATTAGGTTTGTCACCAGAAGTTCACTGGAACACTAGCAAACTTCTGTCAATATTTCATGTTTCTCACAAATCACCTGCAAGTTTGCAGCAAATCTGCAGCAAACATTTAATTTTTGTACTGGGAGGAGGAGAACACTAGCTCATAACATTTCTGACGATCCATAGTCAGTTTCACACATAAAATTCTAATGTTATAAAAATCATATAATTATATAAATATATTATAAAATTAGAATTATAGCCATTATAAAACTGACAAACTGATGAAACAAAAAAAAACCTTCAAATGGGTTGACAGTATACTGTATATTGATATTATAGAACGTATGTTGTTATGTTTCTTTTATAAGTTTAATAGTACTCACCATCTTCATCACCAATGTTAAGGGACTGAAGAGACAAACTCCTTTGACCGAGTTTGGAGGACTTTTTGTGATTAAACTTCAACAGGGATGGTTTGGCATGAATGTCAAAGGTGTCCTCGTCCTCTTCTATGCCATTAGACACTGCGGCACTAGGGACATGATGGTGGCCATTTACTTTTCTCTTCATGTCTGCTGTGCTGTGATCCATTGGCGTAGCATCTCTGCGTGGAACGGGGTTTTTATAGTTGGTAACATGATTAGGTCTAGCATAACTGCCTTGATTGAGGGTTTCAGTGTCTGTGTGGCAATTGGCCAATCTGGCCTCTACTCTAAGATGGGGGGGGTTGGTGTCTATGTGGTTAGTGGCTGGCTTTGCATTCCAGTTGTGATTGTGTTCTAACATTTTGCTATCCTTGTACGGAGTTTTCGCATCTGTAATGTGATTGGCTGGGTTACTGTCCTTGATCAGGCTGGCGATTCTCTCCCCTGTCTTGTGATTGGCTACATGGTTGGTTGTGACTGTGACTTGGTCCTGATTTACATGGGCAGCTTGAGCTTCTGTGTTATGATTGGCTGTCTTTGTGTCTTTGCTGACGCTGTCTGCTTGAGTATGAGGAGAACTTCCCATCTTGTTCTTGAGGAACTGTCTGAACGAGCTGCGTTGCTTCTTCCCTCCGAATGGGGAAGTCACGCTCGGCTCCGTCCTTCCCTCCTCCTCCATGGGTCTCGAGGAAGTGGGCGGTGGCGGCGCGGAGTCCTTGTCCAGATGCTCGTCGCTGGCCATGTTGGCCTGCTGGAACTTCTTCTGGAGGGCCTTCACCGCCATCGTGTCCACCTCCACAGAGTCCTTGATGGAGGACAGGTCCTGGAGGGACCCCGTGAAAAGGGAACCCCCGAGGCTGTTGCCCACCACCAGCGAGTACTTGGGGTTGTGGTACTTGTGCATGGGCACCTTGAAATTGGCCGGCTTCGAGTCCCCGACGGCCACCTGGAAGCGAGAGGTGGACATCGTGGAAGCCTGGGAGCGCACCGACGCTGCTGCCGCCGCCACTGCCGCCACTGCCGCCACTTCCTCCGCTGTGGACTTGCATTTGGGCGCGGCCACCGGGGGCTTGTTGATGTGGAACTCGTGGTACAGGTCCACGTCCTGGGACGCGGCGTACAGCTCGCGGAAGTCTCCGTCGTAGAAGTCCACCACGTGGCCCGTCATGACGGTGATCATGTTGCGGTCCATGCGAGCGGAACTCCACGTGAAGCTGCGCACACACACACGCACACACACACACACACACACACACATACACACACAATAGAAGGGATGAATTATGTAATATGCCTGGGAGGAAGTGGTGACAGAGAGAACAGATGACAAAGGACGAGGAGGAGGAGGGGGTGATGAAGACTGACCTGTAGGAGCCGAACATGACTTTCTCTCCGTCCACCAGCATGTACTTGGAGCACAGGGAGCCTGGGAGTTTGCCTGAGGACAGAGGGAAGCCAAAGCCCTGCAGCGTCCTCACCCGCAGATTCTGAGAGAGAGAAAGAGAGAGATAAAGAGAGAGAGAAAGAGAGAGAGAAGGAGAGAGAAGGAGAGAGAGATGAGAGAGAGAGAGAGAGGCAGAGAGAGAGAAGAAGAGAGAGATGAGAGACAGAAAGAGAGAGAGAGAGGGAGAGAAAGTGTGGGAGATAAGGAGTTGGAATGAGTGGGAGAAGGAGAAAACGAGAATTATGCTGTTTTAATAGCAATGTCTGAGTCACTGATTAATCATGACTTGGCTGTTATGCTTTCATGCTTCTCCTCTCTCGCCCTCCTCTTGGACACACACACACACACACACACACACACACACACACACACACACACACACACACACACACACACACACACACACACACACACACACACACACACACACACACACACACACGGATGCAGTTTTGGCTCTTCTGTAAGGGCATACTGCATTGCAACCCTTTTGACAAAAATCAACACCATCAAATGGCAACTAGGTCAGTGTGAAAACAGTCAGCGTCATAACATTACCATCACCAGGTACCAGTTCTGTGTATTAAAGCAAACACAAAAGGTTAAAGTGGCGCTGTTTTATTGACTGACTGGCACTGTTTATGTAGGTGTGTCACCACACAAAGGGAGTGAGTGAGTGAGCAAGCAAGAAGGGGCCTAAACCAGGGACCTTTGGAGGATGTGCCAAGCTATGAATCGCCGTGCAACACCTATAATGCCGTATAATCTCCCTGACCTTTTCTTTCTAAACCCACACACACAAGGCACACCCTTGCAACATCACTGGTGGCAACACACCAGTACAAGTGAGAGCGGAAAGACTCCTAAAGAAGATGTTCCTAAAGCTTCATAAAAATGTGACAAGTTCAGATTGGGGGTGGGGGTGGGGGGTTGGGGGAAGAGAGAGCTCAAAAAAGTCAGTAGTGAGGCAGAGCTCATTTGAGGACGAGTTTTTTTGCGAGCGGCACACGCAGCTTTCCCCTCCGCGCACCTGAGAGGGAGAGAGCTCCGGTTACTCTCGTCTTATTGTTCTCAGACTTTCTCAAATACCTCCCTTCAGCAACCCACAAAGAGCCAATGTTGCCATCATTTTTTTTTCAGTTCCACAGGCACCATGTTGTTAGTTGTGAGAAAGCTAAGTAGGGCAGATAGTAGGGATGTCATGAAGTCATTTTTATAGACGGTTAAAGCAACAGAAACAAGTATGAGAATATACAGGATTATGCTTTATGATATTGGATGTATCTTAAAGTTTAAAGTTCAATCTAGGTGTCATCAACGAACATTAATATGATGGTTAATGTTGAAAGTATATTCATCGATATTAACTCAATTAACTAGCACATAAGTCATATTTGTTGTAAAATTGTAAACAAGCCATAAACAAACTAAAGCATTTCTCATTTATTATTGATTTTGGATTGTGGAATGCTCTCTACAGAAGCACGGTTTCACCAGTTCACCAGGCTATCATTAAAAAGTGCAGTTTTTCAACATCACTGGCTACCACTTACAAGCTTCTACAAGTGATCACGCTCACATGCTCTATCTTGCAGATTTATGGAACAATTTGACTCTGTAGTCAAGCCTGTCTGAGACTGCCTGTCTTCATGTCAATGCCATCTCTCTTTCAACAAGCAGAGGGAAGCCAGTAAACAACCCAGTTAGACAAGCCAATCCCCTCAGGGCTACCAGGAAAGGACAACCAACCAACTAAATGGGTTCACTGTCCATTTGCCCACATCTCCCAGACACAAAGAGGTATTTAAAAGCAGCACGTTAGGGATCAGGTGTGGGTGACCTACCCGCAGGGCGAGGGCAGAGAGGGACAGACGACCCATCATGTCCAGAAAGTCTGGCAGCCCCTGGGCCTCCAGCAGGATGTAGACGGCCACTCCGCGTCGTGCCCCCGCATCCACCAGGTCCTGCAGGATCAGCAGGTCCGTCAGGTGGTCCATCACCACAGCCACCACCTACTCAGCAAACATGGGGAGAGAGCGGTGAGCGAGGAGGGAACTCGATGTGCTGGAGATTAGTCACTGAATTGAATAAGCACTATTCCATATAGCAAGACAAATAGTATCTCCCCTTGGAGAGTAAACATCGAAAGCTTCACTGTGACATGTCTAAGCGTTGATCTATAGATAATAATGCAATTGAGGTTTGGCATTTGAAACTACATATGTTCTTCACAGAACGCCAGGGGAATGACTCCCTCAGCTTGCCTGCAGGTGAATCCATTGCCGCAAACAATCGTGAATCTGAAAGCAGTTTGTATGTGTCACATGTGTGATATACTTCAGTGCACTTTTACCCATTTACACTCATAATATAACTTCCTAATATATTACGCATGTTTTGCTTGGTTTTGGTGAAACTCATCAGACCATCAAATGTTACTTATGCAACATGTGATGACTAATACGTTCTGTCGCAGAAACCCAGAACAGCTGTGGCTCACTTATCATTTTAAAGTACATAGAACGCGCTCAACTCACGAAATATTTACGCTGACTGGGTGCTTGTGCCCATACGGAATAAATCAAAGAAAGCGAGAGTACAGCACTCCTAGTCATGTATAACTTTATTTATCTTTTTTCTTGCCTGTGACCAGACGTTTCGGGGTTCTCCCTTCTTCAGTGTCACGACACTTACACTTCACTTATCATTTTGCCTTTTACAGAGGTAGCCTATCAGTGATCTCGGCCTCTGGAAGTTACCTCCTGGCCTCATCCTCATCCCCACTACACAACTAATCTATGTCCTGTTAAAGGTTTCGTCTGATTAAGGGGAGTTCTTCTTTGATACCGACACCATGTGCTTACTCGGGCAGGTTAATTCATTGATTTACACCACAAAGCGGACAGTCCTTTGCTAATACTAATGCTACTTTTATACAGTATTTAAGTAACAGAGGAGTTTTCTTGAACAACTAGCGAGATAACTACGTACATGGTTTGCAGGAAAGTGTGAAATTCCAAGAATATAGCACAATTGTCTTTGGCTCGCTAACTAGTGTTTACTAGCAAAACAGGAGATTATATTCTGGAGAAGCTTCTCTCACACCTTTGCCTGTCCTGGACCACAAAACTACATACTGTATGCAGCGTAAATCTGGTGGATTAAACTATTCCATGACCATATAATGATGCACTGATGAACCGTGCAGTTCCCTGCAGTCAACAGGCAATAAAACAGAAACTTAGAATGTACTGCACTGTAAAAACAAAACAAAAAAAGAGAGAGAGAGAGAGAGAGAGAGAGAGAGAGAGAGAGAGAGAGAGAGAGAGAGAGAGAGCGCACAAATGTTTTCGGGAACTCAGGCTGAGTTCTACATGTCCACTTGACCCACTTGTATTCCAGTTATCTATCCGGTGATCCTGTTCCTCCTTTATGGGGTTACCGAACCTAAGGAGCACGTATGTAACCGAGGACAATGTTCTCTGTGTATCTGTGTCTCTCATATGCAGTGGCACTACTTCACTTCAGACAAAGCTATATGTAAATGAGGAACATACTGTAAGACTTTACTTTAAGAAAGTGCTGGACCTTTTATAGTCCTAACAATGATGGGAATTAAACAAGCCTTCTTTGCAATGAAATACAGGCTACTGCTGAGGAAACTATTTCTGAAGATCTCTGTTCTGTACAATCTTTCAGAGGAAAAACTGTATATAAATGACACAGTACGCAGCACATGGCACAATTGCTGTTGGGAGCTGGAGTTCAAATAACTACAGTAACTATATAGGGAATGCTCTAATGTTATCAATAAAAACTCACAATTTAACACAGTACTACACATAACATAGCATACATGTTAAAGTGTGTCATTAAATGGTCATAACTCTATATGAAATCTCACAAACTCATCAAACTGCAGCTGAACTGATAGCAGTGAATGTCAAGGGCAGCAGATGGACTTGTGTGATACACACTCTGTACCAAAACAGATCTGGATGTTGAGAAAATAATTTAAGCATGTTATCTCTGTAGTAAGATCCAAATACTAATCTTGCACTACACACACACACACACACACACACACACACACACACACACACACACACACACACACACACACACACACACACACACACACACACACACACACACACACACACACACACACACACACACACACACACACACACACACACACACACACACACAGACTAACGCCCCCACCCACCTTATTGTTAAATCTGAGTATCTGACCTCTATTTTTCAATCATACATGAAAAAAAAGGAAAACTGTCCAACACCGCAAAAAGCCACACTGCTGTTGACACTATCAGTATCCACCCTCTACAGCCATATCAGTATAACTATCATATTCCGGAGAAGCCATATCAAAAGTCTTTTGAAGAAAGATAACAGCGGAGTCTACATGCAGTCTTCTAACATCGAACTTAGCTCTGCAAACACACATGCAGAAAAAAATGTTTTGCAAACAAAAATTCACCAGTCTATTTCCCAGGGTCCAGGTTCTCCAAAACCTGGAGAACCTGGAGTCCAGTAACTATGGGCAGAAATTAGCCATTTTTGCTACAACTTGGAACAATTAGAACTTGGATCTAATAATGTTCTTATGTGCTCTCTCCCTATTGAAATAAATGACAATTATAATTACAATTTAAAGACAATATGAGCATTTCAGGATATTTGTTCACGATATGAAACTGTAGACTGTATACTGTCGAATTATGCAAAAACGTGAAACTCAACACCTGGAAGTTTGTTTCTTGTGGATTTTCTCAAAACAGAGGGAGGAGCTGAGAACGATGACATTGAGGTTGTGCGCTAGTTTGAGCATGTCACGTCACAACCAAACATTAGCGATTGGTTATGGCAGATCCAACAGTTTTAAACATCAACAGAGTATCACTATCCGCAGTCAAGGAAGTTCACGCTTCACAATGGAAAGTGGCCAGACTCTCTGTACATTATAAATGTACGATAATATGGTAGGACCAGGCTACATAACTGGATAACCTACGCCATTCTGAACCTCAGATTAAAATCATTTTCAGTTCAAATAACTTGAACCTCAAGTACCTGCTGATGGTTATTTGCTGAGGTGTGTGCATAAGACTGATATGACACTGTTAAAACAATGACATCACACCTGTCATGATCAAGAAGGTTTATGAATGTTCACGACTGCTGTAATTCAGCTTAAGCGTCATTTGTTCAAATACATTATTAATAATTAGGGAATCCATGGTATGTATATGGCAGGTTATGTCACTGTCATAATAAAGACATCCCAAGATGTCAACTTGACATCAAAAATGAAAAGAGCCAAATAAATTCAAAGTGTTGTTGCTGTTGTTGTTGATGATGATGAATGACACGTTCACAAATGCTTAAGGTTATGATGGTGTCATGTCTGTCTTATGTACACCCCTTCAAATAAAGTGTTGCTCAATAGTCGACTGTTGGCTGTTTTGCATATCAGTACACAGGCCGTTTCTTTCAAAGGAGGCCACCTGATTGAGGAAATAATTCCCAAGCTTCACTTTCCTGCTCAATACTTTTTCACCAGCAGCATGAGCTTGTGCAATACTGCATGTGTGTACACTGAATATAAGGTAAACCACAATGGTCACACTCTCATTTCATAGTGTAACATCTTGTCCGCCAGACGCCCACCTGAAGCCCACCTGTGAAGTCGTCTGCAGACATTGGTTGAAATGAGACCAAGGGCTTTATACTCTAACACTAAATTTGTGTGTAACATTTCATGGCCAGGCAGGCCCCATGGTTATAACCTATAACCCTGCTACACAAAGCCACAGTGAGTCTCTCATCACAGTACTGTACATACAGGTTTTGGTATGACTATTAAAATGGCTTAGATTCAGCACCTGCAAAGCAGTTGCAAAAATGCTAATAGTCGTTTTGGGTCTACATGGTTGCCAAGACAGGTGACATCTTGGATCTATAGTCTGTACAGAGAGCAACAGAACAAAACTGAAAAAAAGTTGAAAGTATGTTATTAAATGTCATTAAAAATGTTGGAGCCAGAACAAAGCAGAGAAAGGAGCAAAATATGTTAGATATGCTCTATTAACAAAGACGTGCCCCGAGAGTCAAGTTATTGTAACTGCTAGGTGTGTGCACAAAGTCTCAAAAGCCTCTGTTGCAAACAGAACCAGGAAAGCCTCAAGTCACAACACCGTGTAAGGTGTGAGCCAAAGTGGAAAAACAAGTTCTCACAAAATGCTCAAGTGATTCTGACAGTTTCAATTAACTATCACGATGTATAGTGAAACAGAAAACAGCAGGCTATCGGTGTGGGGGCGGTGTGTGTGTGTGTGTGTGTGTGGGAGTGAGTGAGTGTGCACCCTCGAGCAGTTGCAAGCTCTCCCAGGAAGAAATGTGGAAACCACCATTTACCGTTTGTCAATGACTGGAGGACATTGGAAGTGAGAATCATTCATCCCTCGCGTCATCAAAAACGTATGACAATGACAAGAGGGTGGTGACAGATGCAGTGAGCCACAGCAATTAAATCCTGCTGTCCATGTGCATTAGTGGCTGTGTTCAACGAGGCCTCTGTCTTAACCCTCTGGTCTGATTACAGTTCTAACTTTACATGATACAAATAGAGATTAGTTAGACCCACTCATTTGATCCAAACTGTTCATAGACAGTATAAGAGTACAGCAGGCCATGTCATTAGGCTGCAAAGTTGCTTGAACATTTACTACAACAGCGTTGTTTAAATAGAGGCTGAATATAGCGTGTAGATATCCAAATATCTGTCTTTAGATAAACAAAGAATGTTCCGCGATAGTTTTATTGTTGGGAGCTTATTGAAAGTGCTAGTTGGGGCTGATAGAGAGAGAAAGCCTCAGTGAAAGTGATAGCCTTTTGCTTGTGAGGAAAGAGTGGGGGAGGCGGGGGAGATGCCTTACAGCCACGAAGGCCTAGCATGCTTTTGTGCCAGACAGTGTGTGTGTGTGTGTGTGTGTGTTTGAGAGAGAGAGAGAAAAAAATGGAGAGAGAGAGAGAGAGCAGGAGAGAAATAACCTGTTCTGATGAATGATGCAACTTGACATTTAAGACACTATAAGTTAACATCTCACGAAGTCTCAGACTTCATACTCAAGTGTGATTCACAGACGTGTAAAGGCACGTTTGCACCCTGCTCGCCTTTGTCCCACACGAGATCCCACTTGCGCGAAAGTCTCCTCTGTGAAAACGTGCCTTTTTCTGATTCAGCAATTTACTTACCAATTTCAACCACAGGATAAGATACTAAGAAACAACATTCTCTCAAAAGATTGCGTTCCACAATTGAAGGAAAGGTCACCTAAGTCGTAAAGTGGTTTCAAACAGGTAAAAAAATGACACGCATTCAAGTCATAAACAACTTCTAGAGCACTACCAAAAACTACAAAGCGTCATCCGTTTTTATGATGGATATTAATACATTAAGTTATAACTATAAGTCTATAACATTGAGGCCTTGGTATCCACATTAGCCAGACTACACATATGAAGTCTGTATCTTTCTGCGTCTACTTTTGATGTTAGGGACTGATTATCAATGTATACTTGAATTTAGACACGGCCATCAAGGCCTTTATGAATGCAATTTTTTTAATTGCTTTGTCTAGAGCGTGGCAGAGCATACAGCGAGTATCGACGCAGAGGTAAGCTAAACATGCCCTGCATCACATGATAAACTGTAAGCAGAGATGGCCAACTAGGTCACCAAAAACCACAATCTTTATTACAGACAGGCTCGAACTCGTTATTAACAACGTGAGCATGAGTGATGCGCACTAAAACATTCAGATCTTGTTCAGTAGCCCTATCACGTAAAAAGGGAAAGAATGAAACAATGAAAATAAAAAAACGTAAAGCGCAGGTCTAAAAAACAACTGATCCTATTTAACTTCATAAGATATTGGTAAATAGCATTCACATCATGAAATCGAAGAAGACTAAGAACTGTTTTGAAAGGCAAAATCATGTTCCAAGAATCCTACCAAATACAAATAGACTGCCCTCCCAAATACCGTAATGTTGCAAATACCTTGGTGGACTCTTGAATAAGTCTCCGAACCACTTCTTTGATATGAGGGCTTTTATCTTTAGGGGGGTGAGTGTACACTGACGCCCGTGTCACCCCTTTATAGTATCCACTGTTCGGCCATCCGATATCCAACGAGGGGACTTCTGCATCAGAGAGCTGGGGCCAGTACGTGGAATGGACACCAGAATCCGCGTTGGAGTTGGTTGGTGACTTATTGTCACACATCTCTGCATCGCTCTCCACTTCATATTCCCTGAAAGTATTTCGAAAGCAGCTAATTTCCCGAGCAGACAGAAAGTCTTTAATGTTGTCCTCCTTAAGTCGCAATTTAAACGCCTCATCGCCGTTTTTCAATAACTGCTCTAGCGCGGCCCTCTGCTCTTCGCTGTAGTAAAACTCCGGCTTGAACTCCGGTATCTTTTCATTTACATGGTCATCGTCCAAACACTTAAGCTGGGACTCGGCCATAGCAGCAGTCCTCTAGGCTTATAATAAAACGGATACTCTCCCGCACCCGGAAGCTCAACGCTCACCTCGTACCTGTTTGAAGCAGGTGTGCTAGTGACATGGATATTTAGATGCGAGGCGAGGGGAGGAGTTAATGGAAGTATTTTT
>NC_084996.1:10206232-10208732 GCF_963854185.1 Sardina pilchardus | reverse complement strand
TGTGCTGACGTGGGGCTCAGGTTGACACTGAGGGCCTTAAATGAACCGTCCGTGTCGAACATGCCCTGGCCTGGCCTAATTGAATCCATTCAGATTGAAATGCGCCCGGAGCACAATGGCAACAGCGACGGACAACAGAGGCAGATCCAAAGTTCCACTCAGGCTGACCTGGCTGGCATGTTACCTGGTCATTACTCCCACTGTTTGAATTCTAAGCCCCCCCCCCAGCCCACCTCTGCAACTGAAAAGGACAGTGTCCTTTAGAGGGAGCGATACGGTCGGGCCAGGCCAGGGAAGACAGAGACGCTGTAGGGCCTCCGGCCAAAACAATCCTCCTCGGCTGACTGGAATGAGCACTGTCTGCACACGTCTGAGTGTTTGGGTGCCTTCTGTTGTGTGCACGTGAGTGTGTATGTGTGCATGTCATGCAGAAATGCGCAGTATGTTGGTGTATGTTAGTGCCTGTGAGGTGTGTGTGTGTGTGTGTGTGCACGCGTTTGTGTGTGTTCATGTGTGTGAAAGTGAAAGAGAGAGGGAGATAGAGCGGGGGAGAAAGAGAGAGGATATGTCTATGTGTTTGGTTTCATATGAATGTGTACCACCTGAGTGAATAACTGTATGTGAATGGGTATTTACACTGTAAGTGTCCATTTGTGTGTGTGTATGTGTGTGTGTGTGTGTGTGTGTGTGTGTGTGTGTGTGCACGCGTTTGTGTGTGTTCATGTGTGTGAAAGTGAAAGAGAGAGGGAGATAGAGCGGGGGAGAAAGAGAGAGGATATGTCTATGTGTTTGGTTTCATATGAATGTGTACCACCTGAGTGAATAACTGTATGTGAATGGGTATTTACACTGTAAGTGGCCATTTGTGTGTGTGTGTGTGTGTGTGTGTGTGTGTGTGTGTGTGTGTGTGTGTGTGTGTGTGTGTGTGTGTGTGACTGCTTATGCCACCGCACCTGCTGTGTGTGTGACTGATCGGACGCCCTCCGCTGCTGGGTGGGCTGCGGTGACCCTCCGTAGCCTCCAGGGTAGTAGCCGTCCGCCGAGCCTCTCTTTGCCTGCGGAGCCAAAAAAAAGGCACCAGAGGTCAAATCACATCGGCAAACAAAGGCGAAGACAAAGCACTCGCAAATGGACCCTAACCAAAGTGACGGTCAAGAGTGCGGTGGACCTTTAAGAGCCTCTACAGCTCCTGCTGTTTGATATTGAATCTGATGCTGAATTGCGAAATCGATATGGCTCACTTCTAGGCCTCTGTTTCACTGTACACTACTCGAGGCGCTCGTATTGATCTGTGTTTCTTCTCTCTCCAAAGAGCCCTTGAGAGCGCTCTCACACACAGCGTGGGAGAAATGGCAGAGGCTCACAGAGAGGAGGAGCAGATGGAACAACAGGAAGGGGAGAAGGAAGAGAGGGAAGGAAGGAGAAAAGGATGGATGGTAAAAATAAAGGGTATATAAGGACAATGAGAAACAAATAGAGGGGTAACAGGAAGACAAGAGGCCAGGGATCAGCCTGTTCATCCATTCTGGTGTTATTTACTAAGGGTGATATTAGGTCAAACACCAAACTAAATTCTAAGGGAAAGGGTGCTATTTATGCTTAATGCATAAGATGTATTGTATGTTTTCTTGATATTTTAACCACTTTATTGTTCTGTATGTTTTCAATTTCAGTAATGCCATATGTGTACCTGTCAGGTAACAAGTGCTTAGTGTTACTATTGCATGACATTTAACCAGCATCCAGTGAGGTCAGTTTGTGAGCAGAGACATTTTCTAATACAGGTACCCTTTATACTGAACGCCCTGCAGAGGGAGCTGTTTGGGAAAAGAGCATGGAGATGAGGTGTTTTTTTTACCGGCTGTGGAGCAGATGGCTTGGAGTCGTCTCTGCTGCCGTCGTTCAGGTAGATCTCGCTGTTTTTGGAGATGCTGTTTCTCCTGTAGTACTCCACCAGCTCGTTCAGGGAGTTGAACTTCACGTTCCAGATGTGGTACTTGGCCTTGTTCTCCCTCATGATTTTGAAATGCTGGACGTCACTCTCGTGCCTAACCAGAAGAGAGAACACTGATTTACTGATTGACGCCTTGCTTTTTTTCTCTTGCTGTTTTGCCCCATTTCCTTTTAGGAAACCGTCTTCATGCAATTTTTCACCATTTAACTTTTAGGTAACATTTTTACAACAATGATCTGAGATAAGCTACTGGATCAGCTACTGGATCAGGCTTTTTGGCCTGGAGAGTGAAGAGGATGATATAATAGGAAAGTGATGAGAGGGAGAAAGATGGGGAGGGATCGAAAAATTACCAGCATCGGACTCGAACCTGGGTAGTGCCTGTGGGCACATGGACCCAGATGTGGTACGAGGGCTGTAGCCAACTGCATCCTTACATTAAAAAAAAAAACAATCTGCATTTTCCTTTTAGTACATAAATACCATTTTATCATATGAGCCAATCGTCTCTGAACAGGCGCTCTATCACTCGTGTCCACTAGGGGT
>NC_084996.1:10188732-10201232 GCF_963854185.1 Sardina pilchardus | reverse complement strand
AGCAATATCTGTGTCCTCATGTACTATTTTTTGGTCTAAAAACAGGCGCCAACATCAACTCCCTTCTAACATGATGTACATGTACGATGTAAATGTTTAACAGAGAGAAGAAGATGATGATCTATCAGATAAGCTTGCCAAGCGCATGGCCTCTGATATGGCATAGCTATTTGTATACGCTATTGTTGCCGCTGTTGCTGATAGCACCTACAGTATTTCTTTTACCAAATCATGGTTATCACTCTAGTAAGTCTTCAGACTTCCAAGAACACAGAGACAGGGGTAGTTCTGGAGAACGTGCCGTCGGAGAGAAAACCACAAGACCTGACCTCACAAGTTCTGACCGACTGACTGCAAACGTTGTATTTCTGATTTCTGGGACAATGCTGAGCTCTGTGGGCAGCACAGTAACTGCCAGTAAAGACGTCGCCTAACTTTCTCCTCAGCCCCCCCCCCCCCTCCCCGACGTAATTGGGAGCGGATATGAGGGAAAACAGAAGGCTAATTACTATCACTTGCTTCCTGGTGAGGAGAAGGGAGGAAGGCCCCTCCAAACATCCCTGTGGGTAGACTTGGGGAGTAAATTCAATTAGCAGGGAAGTACAAAGTGGCCTTTCTACTTGTCCCCTGTGCTGGAGAGGGGGGGGGGGGAAACATACTCTGTGACTAAAGAAAAAAAAGAGAGAGGGACATAGAGTGAGATGTACTGCAGAGAGACTGAGCAAGCACAAAGATTCAGAGGCCAAGTATTTGCCAGTCATGCAAACTGTTTGTCTCTCATCCTTCTCTCTCTGTTACATTTTAACTCTCTATCTCTTCCAACATGCTGCTCATACCACAACTGCTACTGTCACTATACCTTTTCACTGTCACCAGCAATGGGTTACAGATTCAATGCTGCCGACAGACTCCACACACAACAGTCAACAAAAGGAGCTTTTTGGATAGGAACGCAAGGTCAAATAAAATCATTTAGGGACAGTTTACTAACTACTGTATGTCATGGTTTGGCTATTTAATCTTTTATCCTTGTGATGCTATGGTGAGTTTTGAAGAGGAGAAATGCCTTTCAAGCTAAATGAAAGAGAAGCACGTGTTGAGGAAAGGTTTTAATCAGCCCTCACTGATTGCATATCCATGTAGACTTTCTATGAAACATAGTGTTTGAACTTTACAGGCTGTCTACAAATACCTGTAAGTTATGCAAGACTAGACAGAGCTCTCTTATCTACTACGGTGAGAGTCATTCACATTTATACATCAAAAATAGTTCCCTTAGTATCACAACAGAAATCCTTACTGACACTGGTTTAAGGGACAAAGGGTGTCTTTCTTTGATCGATCACTAGTCAGTGAGTGTTCTGCGTGACAGTGAGACTTGACATGTCACTCTCTCTGTTCAAACATCTAAACACCTTCAATAGTGTAGAGCCCGATTCTATGTTAGCTGGTTGAAGAAGTACAAAAATATCATGCTTAAATACATCCTACAAACAGTGACATATTTTGTTCGGATAAAAGCAATGGTGTCATAACAAACCTTTTTAAGTGGCTGTCAATTAAATGCAAGATCTCCGCACACATGGTATCATTTTGGAAGAACTCAATCCTCAATGGTTTAATTGTTACTTAGTGTTAAAGTGTATAATAACAAATGTTTGACATTAACCAATTTAATATTCCTCCATCCAAATAAAAACATCTCTGTGCTTCACCCACAATCAATAGCTATTTATAATAACTGTTATCATCACAGAGTGTCTCCAGGATGAGCTATCTTATCTATCTAGCTGCTAGCTGATGATAAAGTAGATATGTCAGTCACACGAATGGGGGCTATCAGTTACACATACAAATTCAGCTTTCCCTGGAAGGCAAAAGCCATGGTCAAAACAGAACATGCTACTGAGGGTTGGGAGAAACAGTAAGTGAAACAGAAAATGACTGTGAAGAAATCCATTTGCATTTCTCTCTAAAAATGAAATGCAATCAAATCAAGTAGAAGAGGGCACACAATCCGATACAAGTTTCAAATGACAACAATACATGATGGTTTAAAATGTTAACATTTGGCAACTGAAATTTGTCTTCAGATAATAATGTCCAGATTGATTTGATTAAAATCCCCCATCATATTATCTCTCCTAATTAAGTCCTTTAATTAAATGACTGGATACATATTAGCTAAACTGTCCAATACAGACTTCTGGTGTTGTTCTGGAGCGGACAGCCATAAAAATGGTTAAATGATTAACTTAAACACAATATGCTCTTTAAGTACTTAGATTAAACACAGTCGGGATGTTCCCACTGGGCCCTCATGGTTGGAGTATGAGTACCAAACATCAAACAGCCTTTTCCAGCTGTTGTTAAACTATTTGATTAATCGTTTCATATTGTCCTGCTGTTTTGGCTTTTAGACACATTTAGTGGAACCATATTTTACACTTCTGACAAAGTATAGATAAGGACAACAAGGAACCAACTCTGATTGAACAAAAAGCCCTATTAATCTGAATCTCTCTCTCTCTCTCTCTCTCTCTCTCTCTCTCTCTCTCTCTCTCTCTCACTCTCTCTCTCTCTCTCTCTCTCTCTCTCACACACACACACACACACACACACACACACACACACACACACACACACACACACACACACACACAACCCGGGCCCTGTGCTTTAGGGAAGTAAGCTTGAACAAATAGGTACATTCCCACGTGTTGCACGGCACTGTTGTCCCATTCATCTGTCAGTGCACCCTGGCAAGAGCATGCAAATATTAACCTCAGCCTATGGTTCTGCGAAAGATATGACACTAAAGTTCTGTCAAAGAGAGCATTACTGTAACGACACTGTGCTGGAGCATCATGTAGATGTCACTGATCCCAAGACTGCAATTAGAGAATATGAGTCAGGTAACTAACAACATCAACAGCAGACACATTTGTCTGCAATGACATCTACACCAAATTATAGGCTACTTAAAGCAAAATTAACCAAATACGGTTTGACATTAGCCAAATACGGTTTGAAGACGTGATTTTTCTGTAGCATGTCAACTGATGCCTGCAAATCAATAGGCTAATGAAAACTCAACTAAACGCCAAAACTAAAACATTATGAATAAAGCCAGGCTTATATTTGCCGTTGCTGCATTATTTATGCGATTACTGTAATGTGCGTTGAGCGCATCAGTAATTGGTAGCAGGAGAGGAGAGAGTCAAAATAGCAGAAGTAGAAATCTGTCCTACTATTATCGCAGTATTTGTAGTAAAATCCTCAAGTGTTAGTTACTCACGTTCAATATCATGCGATATGTCTTGCGATTCACCTCATGGAAGGGCTGCTGTTTGACAATCGATGACAGGTTAGCTGTCAGGCAAGTCCTTGGATTCAGCCAAGCATTACTGAGAAGACATCCAGCATCAAACTTTTTTGGTTTCGATCAAATCGAAAATTGTCTCTTGGCAACAGTTTCGTCAACCCTTTCTTTGCGGAAATAATAATAAAAAAAACTATATACAGATTTCAATAATCAAGAAATTCCCTTAAATTGTTCTATATCGACTGTAGTAACACCCACGGTGGATTCAAGTAAATGAGCAGCATGCTTTGAAGTTCGGGCGTCTGAGATGCAACTATCTTGCAACAGCAAACTCCTCCCAAAAGATAAAATTGCACTCATGTTGCGCAGGGTAAACGTACACTAATATCCCACACTGAAACGCACTAGAAATAGGTCCTAATCGCTGTGATTTATAAAGTAGTTTGTGTTTTTGTTTAGTTCTGGTCATTGATATTCATATACTCACATCTATTCTCACGTGAAATGAGGATATGATGTCATTCTGTTTAAGACTGTTGTTTTAAGACGTCTTAGCTGAACTTCACCAAAACTGGTTGATTTTTCGAGCATTGGATGTGATCCAGTTATGGTGAATTGAGATAACTTTAATTAGTGATTATGTGCTTGTGCAAGCAGATTGTCGCCAAAGTGCTACAGCAAAAGACAGGAAATGTGAAAGAAGCATGGTTTGGTGTGATAGAAGTGTGGTTTGATGCTCCTCCTCCCCCCTCCTCCTCTCTCTCTCTCTCTCTCTCTCTCTCTCTCTCTCTCTCTCTCTCTCTCTCTCTCTCTCTCTCTCTCCTTCCCTTCTTCTAAAGTTACCACCACTGTAATTGCCCACTCCCCCATGCAGCCTCAGCCATAGACAGCTGCTCACAGACACATACTGTACAGACAGACAGCCTTTGTCCTGCTTCCAAAACTCCATCATAAAATAGATGTACATGCACAAACTGGGCTATAGTGTTGTTGTTTGTAATGTTCATTTTGTTTGTTTATTTATTTGTTTTTGAGCTTTGTGGTTTGTTGGTGAGGAGCACATTGAGATAACTACATGTCTCTGAAATGCCTCAATGACCCTACCCCACCTGCCAACTGATTTTGTGTAAATAAAAAAAAAAAAAAATTGAGAGAGAGAGAGAGAGAGAGAGAGGAACTTTTCATCTCAGAATAAGGGAACTGAGAGAGGAAGAAAAAGGCCTGTTGTTCTATGTGCATTCATTTTCATCTCTCGCTGACCACACTATTTACATTGGTCGTCCACACTGGTTGCGGTCATGTGACTCTCTATGGTCAATTTGTTTGAACTAAATAATGCTGGAAGAATTACCACATAAATATGAATGCATGAGAATATAGATAGGATAATAGTAAAACACTGTAACACTGTAGGCCCTTATTTAAAATCTCAAGGGCTGTGTCATTTATACTGTAGGTGAATTATTCCATACTGTACCATACATGTCTGTTTGCCAGTATATTCTACATTATTGTCTCGACATAATACTAACATAACTGTCACACTTATTTCATACTGTGACATCTGACAAATGTAAAGTAATTAATGTTTTGCATCTCTGCTGTACTTAAAATAATTATGTTACATTGTATGTGTAGAGTGTCCAAATAAAATATTTTCTTATAAATCAAGCCTTCTTTGCAAGGTAATTTGAACACAACTACAAAATGAAAGCATTTTCTGCATTCTGTATCAGGGCTCAGTCTAATCAGCTGTAATGAGTTCCCCTGCGGACAGTCAGTCCACACTTGGTCCACCTGCCGACTTCACTTACAGTAAACCTTACCCAGGAAACATTGCAACGGAATCTTAACTTGTGACACTATTTGTGTCTTCTCACAGTACTGGCTAGATTGTCGTCTTTTGGTTTGGAATGTACTGTATATGCAAAACTGGAAAAACCCAAGTCAAGAATTTGCAATAGAAGGGAATAGACAGAGGTACTGATATACCTCATTCACTAAAAACCATCAACAGACTTTCAATAGAAACAAGGGTACAGTATATGTTTGGGTTGTATCTTTGTCGACATGTCTTAGCCAAGGTTACCACTCAGAAGCAAACCTGGTATGTGCCGTTATCTGTGATTTGAGATAGAGAATCAACATCCTGGTTCAGTTGAAACATGTGTAGAAACATTTGTAGAGAGTTTCACAACTAGAGCATAAAACTACAGTTTCTGCAAAGAGTACATGCAGTCTTATGCTAATATTTGAAGCATATGAAAACAATTTGCTTTCCTTTCACCATGGAAAGTGCTTGACGAGAATCACAAAAATGGGTTACAAAACACAGTCACATGATCAGCTTTGAGACCCCGTGCTTACCAGAAATATTCCATCAAAGAAGCCAAAATTTGAGATATTATCTTAAGTAACATCTTAAGAAAGATGTCAAGTTGTTTATGTAACCCCGACGATCATTTTGCTCTCTTTAAGATTTCTCTCACCATTCTGTGTATGTTCGGTGTTGTTCTAATAATACTACAGTAATACTGTAACAATACTAATGGCCTTATGAATTGCACATCACAGTTATAATGTTGTTTGACAAATGAGTGGACCCCTGAAGATAGCAAACCATATTACCCTATATTTTGTCTGCTGTTTCTACAGATCACACTACCAACCATGTGAACTGCTTGGGACCTGCAGAGTGAAGAATGACCACTCAGCAGTGTCCTTCCGCTAGTCTGCTAGCTCTTCCTCACCTCAACCGCTTATGATGACGTTTGAGATGACCTTTGCCGGATTAGCTTAAACTGTACGTAATATTCTTATATTCATTGAAAGGTGATTTTTGATAATTCAACACCAAAGGAAACCTCTAAACCTCCGATCACACCAACGTGCTTTTCAAAGAAAATTAAAAATAAAAAGTGTAGACCACCTTTCATCGTGATAGAGAGGCCTGAATGAAGCTAAGTGAACACATAGACTGAAGTGACGGTCTGAGAGTGGCGTGCGGAGAGGGGATAGATGGTTTGGTGTTTGACACTTACCACACGAGTGCACCTCGGTCAACACCTCCCATTCTGCACCTGCACCAAGAGCGCTGTGTGCACATTTCCTTCTGAAACCAACAACCGTGATGAGAGAGAGAGAGAGAGAGAGAGGGAGAGAGAGACACAGCGAAAGACATGAGAGAGAACACATGAGAGTGAGAGAGAGCATGAGAAAAGTGCAAGAGAGTTGAGAGAGAAAGGAAGAGAGAAAGGAGAGAGATGATGAAGAGTGCAAAAGGGAGGGATTGAGAGATAAAGAGAGGGGGAATTGGAGAAGGAGAGAGGATCGAGATGTTCAAATAATATACTACTGCTTAACAAGAAAGGGGAACTAAAATCAGATCATTTGAATTACCCATAAATACTTCATACTGACATGTTGATGTATTGCAGTGAGGGAACCCATTTGCAGACTTGACTAAACTGACTGCACACCCCACCTACTCATGACTATGGTGTGTGTGGAGTATCAGCACAATCATCATGTTCATGAATATGTATTCCTTCAAAGGTAAGTTACACACATCATGTCTTCCGCATCAGATTTCAATGAAATAAAGAAGTAGAGATAGAGAAATGAAACAATTGAGAGGAAATGATGAAGAAAGACAAACAGGAGAACGAAAAAGAGAGGAAGAGAGAGAGAGTGAGAAAACAGTTGAATGTCTGTTAATGTGAACATGATTCCTATACAGTAAAATCACCTGTAATAACATTTACTCTAGGGGTCCCCCTCTGGTTGAGAGGTGCAATAATAAACAAACTAAACAGTATGTGTATCAGGGGGGTGGGGGGGTGGTGGGGTGCAGTTTCCTACCCGAAACTAGAAAGTTGCTTGTTAGGTAATTGCCTATAGAGGGCTGCTCAGACAATCGCAGTAGTGCCGTTCGTCATGTTATGAGGCAATGTGCCATCAAAATGATTTTGGAAACGTTATGTTAACGTCAAAAAACTGTTAAAGGTGCCTTTAAGTCACACTTCATGCGATCAGTATGCATCACCATGATCATTAAAACACGCTGTGACACGCTGTGGCATGTGTCTAATCCCCTGTGTCCACACACCAGCACCACTGTGTCAATACTTTTGGCTCACCCCTTTGTCAAACTGGCGATACGCATGCACGAGCAAGCACACCTGTACTAGTAGACGTGTTGCATGTTTCATCTTTCATCTTTCCTCCATGGAAAAATCAAAGCACTGATGAGGACCACTGTGGCGTGTCAGAGCAGAGAGGGCAGATCAGGCCACAATCAGCCGGCGCAATAATGTCCAAAAGACAGTCTCCTGGCAACTTGCTCTAATGATTCTTTGCCTTTTCTTATTACTGTATTATGCTTTCCTCTTCCTCTTTGTTGCACTCTCCATCAAGCCTTCTGTCTCTCCTCATGTGCGCCACTGTTGAAACGTGTGGGGTGAGTCAGAAATGTCCATTGTACTCCATCATACTAGCCGATTGCTTCTGTCTGTTTCTTGCATAGTCTGAATCTGTGCTTTGGGTCACTGCCCTCTTGTTGGATGATGGGTTCCAATCAAAACTCTGTCCACGGGGTGTGGCATGGCGTTGCAAACCAGAGTGATAGCCTTCCTTCTTCAATATTCCTTTTATACTGTTCAATTTCCTGTTCAATTTCCCCACTACTACCAAAGTACCCCCCAGACCGCCACATTCCCTTCTCAATATTTGACAGATAGCATCAAACACTCATTTAGCATTTGGTTAGTTTTTGACAAATCTTCTTCTTTGTGATATGAAATGATATGAAAACAAAGAAATCCCAAAAATCCAATCCAAAATCGACTTTCTGTGTTCTTCTGCCCATCTCAATTCTTTCTTTTTATTGGCCAGTCTGAATTTCTCCTTCAAAAGTCTCAAAGGCCAGCAAAGGTCACCTCTTCTACTGATGTTGACGCCACTGTTTTGCAGGTGCTATTTAACAAAGAAAAGCTGTGAGGCATGTTTCTCAAACTAGACACTTTCATGTATTTCTCCTCTTGCTCAGTTGTGCACCGAGGCCTCCCAAGTCTACAAGCTTCTGTGAATTTTCTTGGTCTTTTGGGCCACCAACGTTGTCTTCAATGCAACGCTGCCTGGAAGGCTTAGGATTAGGTGCCTTGAAGTCGACGCGACGGTGACAGGGCTGCCTGGAAGACAGCGTTTGTTGGGGGCCAAAAACACCATCGAGCAAGGGACTAGCACACATTGTTGTACAACATCTTCACTTTCTCTGCTATTTCTCACATAGAACATGCTTTCACACCCCAGAACAAGAATAGACTGACACTTTCCGATGAAAGTTATTTAGTCTGGCCGTGTTGTACCTTTAATCAAACTCACGATAGGGGATGCTACAGATACTCTAAAGAGGCCCATGTGTATTGCTTCTTTAATTAGGACAACAGTTGTCAGCTGAGCAAACATGATTGCAAAATTACCAATTAGCTTTCTAAAATGATAAACATGGATTAGCAGACAGAACGTGCCATTATAACACAGAATGCATGGTTGCAGATAACAAAAACTTTTGTAGATATTACATTACAAATAAGCTATTCCTGATGCTATAGTCATTTGCAAAATTAAAGGGGCAGCGATTGCACAGGAAATCATGTTTGTTTCTGTTATGTTTAATTACATTAGAAGACATTTTCTTCCAAAACAACATAAACTATATTTTAACCAAGGACCAGATGAAAGACACCAGGAAGTAGCTGACCTTCTGTATTTCCAGAGAAATGAAACTGGATGCAAGGTTTTGATTTTGTATAGGGGACAGGCCCTGCTTTGAGGTCTGCTGAGACCATAACAGAATGGACAGATAGCAGGTCAGGAGGAGATGATTGCCGAGTATGACAAAAAAAAAAAAAAAAAAAATCACATACAATCGCTGACTGTGCCTTGAACAATGTCTACAGTGTATCTTGGATAGATAATGTGTTCATTTCATTGCCCAAAAAAACACCTAAATGACCCCAAACATTTGAATGGTAATGTAGCCTAATTACGAGTTGTAATAATGCAGTTGGTCGAGTGGCCCAAGAGTCAGTAAAAATATTCACTGCACAATGATTCCCTGTCTTCTTGTCCCTGTCAAAGACTCCTTTCAACTTTTCAACTTTACATACTGCATCCTTTGGCCCTATGCTAAATTGTAGCATTGTAACTGTCTATGATTCTCTGATGCACCAGCATGCTTATTACTGTAAACCCTTCCACATGAGCTACTCCCTCAAGAGAGTCAGCCAATCCTAAACCTCAAAGCATGCATACCAAATCATCAAATGTACTGTACACTCTTATATTAGAAAAAAGGTGCCATATACTGTAGAACCAAAAATGGTTATATTGCATGCTTCATATGGCACCCCTAAATGGTTCTTTACCCCTAAAGCATTTTGAGGAGTTCATCATAGGAACCCCTAAGAGTTCTTTAAGGCCGGCATGGTTCTATATATAGCACCCCAAGAACCCTTCTTTGTAAGAGAGTAGAATATATACAGTACGTACAGTAAGGTGTGTGCAAAGTGTAAAGTGAAAGATGATGAGTGTCAGCACCCTGTGTCAGCAGCACTTCAGGCACCACTCAGCGGCCATGACACCCGTCTCCTGCCTGGCTCTTGCCTGCCGCTCCATAGGGAGTGGATCAGGCCCTCTGCCTAACCAAGAGCACTGAGCCATGACTGCCAGCCATGCTAAGTGGTGACAACTCTCCTGTGCTTAACAGGGTCAGGTGCGTCTGCGTGTGTGCGTGTGCGTGTGCATGTGTGTGTGTGTGTGTGTGTGTGTGTGTCTTTGTGTCTGTGTGTCTGTGTGTGTGTGTATATGTGTGTGTGTGTGTGTGTGTGTGTGTGTGTGTGTCTGTGTGTGCGTGTATGTGTGTGTGTGTGTGTGTATTTCTGTGGATATGGCACTGTGGCAGTAGTGCTTTTCTGCTGACTGGGGCTCTTTTGGCTCCTCTGTGGCTATAGGGCTCCTCCTGTGTCTGCCAGGGGAAGAGTGGTGCAGGAGCACGGCGTGCCCAACAGATGGCCAGGAAGGGGAAACGGCTGGAGAGGCCAGAGGAGCCGCCAAGAGAGAGAGAGAGAGAGAGAGAGATGCAGAAAGAAAGAGAGAGAAGAGAGAGTGAAAATGAGAGAATGAGAGACAGAGGGAAAGAGAGAGAGAAATTTGAATGAATGTGAAGGTTAGGGCATCGGGTGTGGGTGGGTGTGTGTGTGTGTGTGTGGGGGGGGGGATACTATGACAGGTCTAGCACAAGGAATTAGCTCTCCGGGAGTCCGCCACTGGACATTGACAGGGAGTAAAAACTGTATTGGTTGCATCTCTGTCTTACTGTGGTTCTTTCAATTCCCTGAGTAGGAGACAAAAAAATGTTAATGGTGATTGCCATTCTGGCTGAAAGCCAGGTAAGCTTGCGAGTAATCATTCCTGGCATCTCCCTCTCTCTCTCTCTCTCTCTCTCTCTCTCTCTCTCTCCCTCTATCGCTCTCTCTCTCTGTCTCTCTCTCTCACTTTGTCTTTCACACCACCCTCACTTTCACCAGTCCTGTGAACGCCGGCAGAATGGGAATATGTTTTGTGAGACCTCATCACAGGCACTGGAGTGTAATGAATTGCTTGTGGCCACTGGGTCAATGTACAGATGTAGTTTAAGGCTGCTCCCCGCGGCCCCAGCTCACCGGCAGCCTGGAACCGGTCCAGCTGGCACCGCTTACCTAGGCCAGTGCACTCTCTCTCTCTCTCTCTCTCTCTCGCTCTCTTTCTGTCTGTCTGTCGGTCTGTCTGTCTGACTCTCGCTCTCTCTCTCTCTGTCTATCTCTCTCTATCTCTCAATCTCTCTTTACCTCTCTCTGTCTCTCTCACGTCATTTACTACTCTACCTTTCTCTGTACGCTGGAGTCTTTGGAGCTCGTATATCAGAGGGGCGACAAGGCTCTGGGTGGTTTGGTGTCTGTCACAGCACTGCTTGTTCCTTTCACTGTAAAACGGAGGCTTTGGCTGGAAACAGCAAGACAGTGGCATTATGCATAAATAATGCATACACTATGGCAACCATATCATCAATATATTGCATAAATGTCCTGGCTATTAGTGATCATTGAGTTTTACACAATTGATACAGTATCGTTCAATTCATTCAAGTAGCAGAGTTTATTTGGCAGGCAAGACAGCCAGCCAAAGGCAATGTAATGTTTGTACAGTACATTGTTCTGTGTGGGTGACACATCTGATTTGGCTGCCCTCTGGCCGGCATATTTTCTTTATTAGATCAATATTTGACTAATATCTCGGTATAGGTCTAAAAACTGAGCTTTATAACTACCCTGAGTCATTACAAAACAGAATACTTTTTTACGCTGTGAAAATGTTTCGAGTGCCACCTGTCCCTCAGTCACTTGGTTGATGAACAGAAAAACTTTCACTATTAGTTCTGCACTGCTTGAAGTGATGATGAGGGTTGCAGGAAAAGTGACAAATCTTCCACCACCCCTTTGCCCCCAACCACTTTATTCTCTCACTTTCTCTCTCCCTCTCCTCCTCTCTACTTCAATCAGTCATCCCTCTCCAAGGCCAGCTGCCATTGGACAGTGCTGATAGGCAGAGTGCATATTCATGTCATTTAAATCAGTCCAGTTCCACCCCTGGCTAACCCAGCCCACGGCTGCTTACCTTCGGTTTGTCTCTTATTCCCTTATCCTTGCACCCCACCCTAACCTGCTGTCTGTCACACTGGTTACCATGGTGAGGTCTGGAGGAAAAAAAGGAAGCTTCCTTGCTTTGAGTATTGATTAAAAAATGGAGGCAGGGGAGGGACAGAAATAGCAGCAGTCACCTAGAGGACTCATTTTCGCTCTCTCAGGCATGACTGTCAGCTGTAAGATTTCTTACTGTCTGTGGGACGGAATATCAAATGGCGCACCGCTTACAGAAGTAAAAATAGCTGGTTCACTGGCTCAGCCAAACAAAATAAGATAAATTGAAATTGTGTGCTGCTACTGTCATGCTGTAGATGACTGCCTTTGTGAAGCTTGGAAATATGGTCGTTTTAGATCTTAAAATACCTAGGCAAGGCATTAAAGAAGCTAAACGTTATCGAGCTTGTCAAAAATGTCACATTCAGAACGGCTGC
>NC_084996.1:10146232-10186232 GCF_963854185.1 Sardina pilchardus | reverse complement strand
AAACAGTATGTTAAAATATGTAACAATTAAGAGGTACATTTAGCAATTAACTGGGCATTAAAAGGGTCAAAAAGTTATTCTGAAAAAAATCGGTTGACTGGACGCTACACAATATATAGTCTTTGGTCCTCCTGTGTGCATTGACTCCTGTTTCCTGGTGGCGATGTCTACAGTAGGTGATGTATATTTCATTCCACCTGGGGCGCCTCCTCCCCTCATCACTATTTCAACGCGCTAATTAAGCCCATCAGCCTAATGACCAACAGTAATTACCTGGACCCATTTATTAACGCGCGAGTATGTCCACACCACCTGGTGCACCAGAGAGTGAAAGGCTCTAACCCAGTGCTCAGAATATCCGCTCATTCACTACACAGTGAATACGTGTATGGTGGCTATATATTAGGCAGTGCATCATTTCACTATATGGAGTGAATCAGTGGGTGTTCCGAACTCAGGAAAACCGCCCTGGCTCCTGGTAGTCCATGGTGGCTGCATGTGCTACTACTGACCAGTGAATCGTAAGAGAGACAGAAAGTGTTCTTTAGTCCACAAATGTAATGAATTTGCACTTTTGTCATATTTATGCAACATCTGGTTGCCTGTTCTCTGAGTGGTGTGTGATTGATAGCTGTTGCTTAGAGGCACATTGGGAAACATGTGTGACAGCTCTTGGACATTGAGAAGGGCAATCCCTTCAGGTTCTTGGACATAGCAGGGACCAATGTGACAGTATCTGGACATTCTGCACATTTAGATTAATTCACGATTTACTCAAAATAAGATCAGGCAGGCCCCAGTCGTGGCGCGACTGGCTGGGGCACCTGCACCGCACACCGGCGACCCGGGTTCGATTCCCGCCCCGTGGTCCTTTCCGGATCCCACCCTACTCTCTCTCCCACTCGTTTCCTGTCACCCTACACTGTCCTATCTGAATAAAGGCATAAAAAGCCCAAAAAATATCTTTAAAAAAAAAAAATAAATAAATAAATAAATAAGATCAGGCAGAGATAACAATTCCACTGAAAAAAAAGGAAAGTCTAAAGGATCTTTTTGACTGTATGTGCTTATGGTTAACTACCAGAGTTATAGCTAATTAAAGATTAAATACAGTAAAATGTGATGAGATCACCTACAGTATATACACCCCCGCACTGAAATGAAAACATTTTAAACACAGCCAATGCTAACTATGATGGTGACCACTGAGCCATCATGGCTGAATCCTAGAACAAGAGAGAGTGAAGTAATCGTGAAATTGAGACCTCTTGAGGATAATGATTTAAGTGCCCAAACACCAGACGATACAGTAATGGTAGATTTGGTGAAGGGCTCGTACTTTGGCTTTAAGCATTACTAATGACTTGAGGAGGAGGATAATTGTTATCATCGCTAAGCACTGTTGTTGCTACCGCTAGCCAAGTGTGCTTCTGTTATACTTGGCCTTTCATGCTTCTGAAGTGCATGGATGTCTTTATTATTGTATCGTCTCTCTCACTCTCCCTTTTATTCCACTCATCTTTTCTCCTCAGCTCCTGGAGACGTTGCTGAAGTGATGTGATAGGCTTTTTGTATTGGAGTGTATGAAAGTATGATGACTCTCTCTCTCTCTGTCTCGCTCTCTCTCTCTCTTTGTGTGATTAAAGAGAACTTAAAGAGAACCTGGATGAAGAAACAGTCGTCGATAGATGCTGAGCTGGCTGAAGGCACATGACACTGGCACTCACTGAAGCGATCCCAAGGATAGAGCTCAAGTGAAGACATCAATTATAGACGAGATCAAACAGACCTCCATAGCATAGGCAATCAACAGGCTCTGAGACACCTGTCAAACCCACGTGTGCTATATACATTGCACATTAGTAATAATAATAATAATAATAATAATAATAATATAGTAATATAATAATAATAGGAACAGTAATTATCTTATTGAAATTCTACAATTCTACAAGATTCTACAATCAATCTAATGCTGAATAGGGTTCATTTTTTTCATTTTCATTTTACCACAGAACATGTCCGCCATTACACAAACTCTAAAAAAACCTGTTCTGAGCTCTGATATACAGCTGATTCATGTGGGCCAGCTTAGGGCCAGCTTAGGCCCGGCTTTTAGGCACCAAATCAGGCAGCGGTGCTAAGAGGAGTCGGCTTGGAAGCCAAATAGGGGTCCTGTCTCTGCACATTAGTGTAATGGACGAGACAGGTGCTGCCATCTTGGCTGAGGCTCTGAACTGAGTGGACTTTGCTCAGCTACACTTTGTGTAAAATCCCTAATTGATCATGGCGTTGCCTTGTGCCATTTGGAGCGGTGCCCACGGCATGGGCCTAAAAGAGCCTCTGTTCAAGGAAAAAGACAAAACGTTAAGGCAACGACCGGAGGAGAGGATGAGAAGAAGAGGACTCTGATAGAGTCCCTTACCAGGTCAAGCCCAAACTGAAGCAACACTGAATAGGCACATTTATATATTGTTTTTCTATATAAAAATATATTTATAGTTAGGTCCGGTCTACCTATTTATCTATTTGTGATGGGACGAGTGAGTGTCTCAGGACATGCCCATTCTGACACTTCACTGCTAGTTATCACTCTGCATTTTGCATTGAATTGTCTAACGTGAATAGTACAGTCCATTACTGTAATTCAAAGTGAGAGAGCAGTGATTTCATAATGTCACATTTGGACGTGTGTTCAGATTAACATGTAACGTGAGGTCAAGCAAGTGTACAGATTATTATGTACATTTTGGCTCTGTCAATCATTTTGGCTGCAGAGTGACACATTCTGCTGCTTGGCAACAGTAAACGCCAAAGACTAGCCTATTGATTGATACTATTTTTGGGTCCAGAGGATGAACAAACAAAAATCAAAATGAACAATAGAAAACATAATTTGAACTTGATTAGTATGACCCTAGTGATGTTTAAACATTCAGTACCACATTGTCAATATAACATCACTTTTGTTAATAACCTCTAAAGTGACATCGATAGCCAAAACATGGGATGACTGTGAGGTGAAGTGATTTGACAGGTTCTGTCTCCAGGCAGCATAGCTCAGAGCTCAGAGTGCCTGCTGGGTATTATATGCAGGGTCACATCCCATGTGCCTTTGTGACACTTTCTGAAACAGCTGATATTTTCTGGAGTGCTTTAATGGTCTTAATCAAGGCGATTGATCAATTCCTGGAATTACTGTAATTATCCACTTGGCAGAGAGAGGCCCTCTGAAAAGTGCCTTTTTTTGGTCGAGTTCAAGGCAATGGAGCAGGACCAGGTTGGACCAGGCTGAAACACTGCATTCATTTGGTAAATGCATCTGCTACGGCATCAATAGCACTCTTGACTCTTTGAATCCAAACTTATAGTTATTAGCATCACGATTCATCACCAAATTCATTTTTCTTCATTTGTGAAAAGTAAAGGCCTCTTACTGTAGTGTCTGATGTATTGTCTTGTTGTTGTAGATTGGTTAATGAGTTTGCCTGTGTTTGCCTGTCCAAACATGTGATGCAACCTGCAAACAAACAAACGAAAAAGCAAAGGGAAAACGAAAATCGTAAGGCCCTCAAAGAAGCACTGGATTTTACGTTCTTCCCTTAAAAAATATTGTTTTGCTGATATCAAATTTTCTTCCGCAAACCTTTAATAAACGTAGTCCCCTTATTCCTCCTCCCCGTCTGACAGTGAATGATCTCCTAGCTGACTGAAAGTGATGGTATTACTGGTGACAGTGCAAAGAGTCATGAGGTGGGGTATTAGGTCTTATCAGTCAAACGCAGTTGTAACCTGCAGGCTGTGAGGAGTTAGCGCTTGAGAGAGAGAGAGAAAGAGAGAGAGGGAGGGAGGGAGGGAGAGAGAGAGAGTGAAAGAAAGAAAGAAGTGGAGAGGGAGAGTTGGGGTGAAGGTGAAATGAACCCACATCGCCAAGTGTACACCATCGATTGATCAGAGCTAGCAAGATTAGCCATGGGCAGCTAGTGTATTAACCTTCATCTCGGGGGTTAGAGGTCGTTGAAATGACCTTTGGAGCAGCGAGTAGAAAAGCCAATCGTGTGTAAATGGATTGACCCACAGTGCGGACAGTGATAAAGACTCTCTCCACTCTGGTCCAGTGCATTTTCTACGGTGAGCACTCATTCAATCTCTCTGCTGTTTGTCTCTCATCCCCTCATCCTTTCTTTCTCTCTCTCTCTCTCTCTCTCTCTCTCTCTCTCTCTCTCTCTCTCTCTCTCTCTCCGTCTGACTCTCGATTCTTTGTGACTTGACAATGAACTGCCTGTGGTCACTGTCCCATCTCTCTTTCTCTCTCTGTCCATCACCCCCCCCCCCCCCCCCCCCCAACCAGGCTGTTGCAGGCCCACTAAAACATGAGAGACTCTGGGCCTCCAGCTCTGCTGTGGCCTCCCAGAGCAGCAGGTGGCCACTCCACACCTGGCTCCTGCCTCCTGCCTCTCTGGGGCTCCAGCCTGGCTCAGGTCAGCTTTTTGTGGAAGGGCCAGTGGAATGGCATAGTAATCTCTGCTTTTTGCCCAGCAACCATCTCTCTCTCTCTCTCTCTCTCTCTCTCTCTCTCTCTCTCTCTCTCTCTCTCTCTCTCTCTCTCTCTCTCTCTCTCTTTGTCTGCATCATTTTCTCAACGATCTCAAGAGAGAGCTAGAGAGAGAACAAATGCATGAGTATGCATGATATCTTTGTGTATGTGTGTGTGTGTGTGTGTGTGTGTGTGTGTGTGTGTGTGTGTGTGTGTGTGTGTGTGTGTGTGTGTGTATGTGTGAATGTACTGTATGTGTGTGTGTGTGTGTGTGCTTGTGTTTCTATTCCGGATGTGTCTTTTTTCCTTTCCGTCCTCCCGTTGATATATTTTGGCCCAAAGCTCACTTCGATAATGACACTCATCTGTAATTGGCAGTGTGCCGCCATGCCATCATCCCATAGTCCAATCACACTCCAGTGTGCAAAAACTGGTTCAATTCCCTCGGGTCACACTAGGGGGCGCCATAATCAAATGAAGAATAAACAATAAAACACAAAAGTGGAATATGTAAGCACGGAAAATAAGCATGGCTGCCCATGCATACACAACACATGAACAGTGTGAACAAAAAAAACATCATTCAAATCCTGAGAGATGCAGAAAAGCCCAGTTATTGGCAAGACCTCAAGAAACTGTCTAGCTATGGGAATCACAGATGGATCAGAACACTGTTTGTCTGGACAGAACCTGCATATTTGGGGAAATATTCTGTTTCTGTACCTGCAGTCTATATCTTCTTGGTTCTGCTTGGATATAGAGCTCTGTTTGGATAATTACAAACAGCAACATACAAACACTCGTCACCGTTAAAATGTCTGTCTTTTTAATGTAGTGCAAAGCTCTGATGTTTTTCAGTGCCCCCTCTCTTTCATTGTCTTGTAATAAGCCTCTAGTTCCTTTGAGCAGAGAATTGATGTTGTTGGTTGGAGCTACCCTGTTAAGGGGCAGTGGTGGAATTATTCCATTCGGAAAGGAAATTGCGATGTAGGAAAGAGGAACAGGGGTGTAACAGTCGCCGAACAAACAGATTAACAGTTATAGCAACAGAAAACATTACCGCCCAAGGTTGCACTCTCACTTCTTCTTGTTTAACCACCACACAGCCTGAGGTAAATAATTAAGAGTTATACCGTAGTGGTGGGAGAGTGATGATTCAACTCTGTTAATAATTAAACGATCCTGGATGTTGGCAATGCCTCAAAATGTTCTAGTCTAATAAGGCAGCCAATATTTTGTGTAGTACGGTGATATACAGATATTTATCATACAATATAGTATACAACAACATCTATCACATCATGTCACAAGAGTTTTCAGAGAGAATTTTGGTCTAAAATAGCAAGTTACCTAGAAGAGCCATGGGCAACCTTGCTAACCCCACCTAGAATCACTGCTAAAAGCTTGCTTGTCTTTTGGAGGTGTAGTTAAAATGTCATGCTGAGAAATAATTTCTTTAATTGTTTCATGTGTTCCGGGACACAAAACAACGTATGGCCCTGAATGGCTGGTGGGAAGAACTTGTGTTTATCTCTCCTTCACATGACCATAGCTGCCTTATAAAAGGTAGGCTACCTCAACAAGTGGTAAACTGTTGTATGTTGCTTTAAATTTAAAGGCTAATACAGATTAGTGGTGGTCTCCCAGATTATAATATGTGTTCTATAATCTTGTTTTGTCACACATAATTAATCAAGCTGAAGGTTGTTGTCCAGTCATGGAGCAACATCCTTTATGAGCAAATAAGAGTTGAATATTAAAATAAGAGCTATAGTGCAATCCATCTACTCTGTTCTCACATCAAAGTTTTGTATTGGCATTAGAATGCACAGTTTGTAAGAGGGATGTGTCTATTTCCTTTCAGTGCTGACGTACATTTTGCACTATTCAGAGAAGAGTATCTATTTTGAAGGGCTATACTCTCCTGTCTGACCTTGCATTGAGTGAATCAAGTCTGCTTTAAAGGACACTCAACCTGTCCCTCCCTGCCAGAACATCAAGTTGAAGTACTGTCCCTGCTCCCTGTCTCTCTCTGTCTCTCCTGATCAAAGGGGGGAAATGCATGCAGTGCCTCCTCATTAATGCAGTGTAAATGGTGGCCATGAGAATGGCAAGCCTCCCAGGGATAGACACATCCTGTTCAGCACACACAGCATCACTCTCTTTCTATATGTCGCTCTCTTTCATTCATTCTCAGTCTCTCTCTCTCTCTCTCTCTCTCTCTCTCTCTCTCTCTGTCACCGCACCCAGCCAGATGACATTCCACAGCAGAGGGAACAGGGAGGCATCAAGACCGAATTGTATTAGGTTTGGAATAATAAGGTGCATTATGGATGATAATTGACCACGCCGTGAGCGACGGAAAATTATCCAATCTCCGAGACACCATTATTTTGTGATTTGCTTCTTAATAAGAACATTTTCATTGCTGTTATTTTAATATTTTAACTTTTTTTCCACATATCTCTAGGCCATTTTAGTGAAGTATCTCTGGTGACAATTTCCTGTGAATCAATTAGACACCATAATCCTTTGGCTTGTAGAACACTGAAGAAATGGACATTTATTTTTCCATTACGCTAGTCTGTTCCAAATAAGCTGTGTAAACATAATGCTTAAAAGTGATGTGACATCTTTAAAAAGTAAAATCTTTCAAATGTAAGATAATGTTACTGCCTGCCAGTTCTGTGTTGCTAAAACATCACTCAGACATGATTATCAAAGTGTAACTCTGGAGTAAAAACAACCTAGGTTCTATTTACAGTCATTAACAATATTGAACTTATGGTAGCGCCAAATCTGCAGGCAATTTTGATCTTGCAGGCCTAGCAGAACATAGAGCATGTTTATATTGTGAGAATTAGCCAGATCTGTGCAGCGCAGCAAGATTGAATGCGCCTGCTGATTCGACGATAGCAGAACACAAACACACCAGGGATTTTGGCTTCCTTCAGATACAGGTCTTGTTATAACCTCACTTTCTTCCATTCTTCCATCTTTTATCTTTTATGCCTATATATGACAACTACTTCTGGCTATGTCTTTTGGTGGAAACCATGTCTGTTGTGTCTTATATGTGTATGTGATGGCTGATTGTCTATGTGTTTTGTGTAAGGCTGCTGAAACAACAGAATTCCCCTTTGGGATAATTAAAGTATATCTATCTATCTATCTATCTTTAAAAGTTGACAATACTTCAGTTTGTCTGTACCCTCACCACACTAGCACATGTGTAAATGTATTTTGAGTATTGTCAGTAAAATAGCGTTTGTCTTGTGCTAGCTTCACCTTTAGCTTTCACCATAAGCCCATTCAGTGTTAGCAACAAGCGGTATTGCTCAAAAGTTCATTAATTAACGCAAATTGTGCTCTCAATCAAAAGTTTGAATTTGTGCCACAACTACCGTGAATAGACTATAGGTTGTTTTTACTCTGGAGTTACACTTTAAAAAAATATAGCTGTATAGGCTGACATCCAGTTAGGTGAGAAAACATTACCCCAAGTATGCTTTTATGGGGTGTCAGATATATGGCTCTGTATTGCATTATATGCACTGTTTAATTAGTAAAAGGCAAAAGCGTTATTGGAGGTGTAAGATGCTGCCAAATGTTTTATGAGACTGTCCCATATTTTTTACAGTTCTCAGCAGCCCGAGTGCAACTCCAGCGCTCTGTGCCTGGCACTCCTCTCTCACTGTGCGTTCAGACCAAGAGCGACTTGAGCTTCCAAAATCGCTCTGGACGCCCTGTTAAGGACGCCATGGGAAGCTTGGAAGCTTTGGCTGCTCCTGGCCGCTCTGACGTAGTAGCATTCTATGTTCGTTGCTAGTCGTTTGGTCACTGAACCGCGTCATAGCTCATTACCATAAAGTTAAACCACTTTCAACTTTCTCTAGTCGCTCAAGACGCCCAAAACGCGACGCCAGCGGATTGGTTGCTGCTGGCAGCTGAGAGAAGCCGGCTTCCATTGAAAATGATGACTTCCGGAATCTTTGGAAGCTCAAGTCGCCAGCGGTGTGAACGCACAGTCACACTGCCCCTCCTCTGGGGGTGCCGACGGAGGCATGCGATGCCCATTCAGAGGCGGTGTAATCCTTCTGCATTATCAGGGCGTCATGCCGCTAGCCCAGTGTGGCCTGAGGTGCCCATCTGACTTTTACACAGACAAGCTAACATCTGCTGCCAGCCTGAGCCAAAAGTGTGTGCCTCTTGAAAAAAAAAAACAGAAAAAAAAAAAAAAACTGAACCAAATGAGACAAGCTGATAGCAATTCCTCTAGGGGCCCCCAAACAAGGTCGTATACACAAAGGAGTGCTCATAATTGTTATGGACATGGGAAATTAACTTCTCACTGCTATCTGTGTCAGGGATGATGGAGAGAGCAAGAAAGTCAACAGAACACGGAAATCAGAACAACCAGGTCAGGCGTAGCATAGGGCTACTAAAGATTACACTTGCAAATAAGGAAGTAAATAAGTATTTTTCTTTTTAAAGTGAATAATTATGCAAAATGTGCCATTAAAAAAGCAAAACAAAGACGTTTTTTTTTTTTTTCATAAATAGACTCAATATCTTCAAGTTTATTTCATACAATACATTTTACAGTGAGATCTTTGCCAGGGCCTTTGCCAGTGACTATACAAAGGTGTGGGGAGTGGGAGAAGTGGAAACACCAGTCTCGGCTTGAAATGATCGTCTATCCCTTTATTGCCAACAGGCACCGTTATGTACACTAGATTACATGTTTATGTTCCATTTTTATTTTAAATCTCCATTGTTCATTATTGCACAATTTCTGTTTGGTTTTTTTTTATGAACAGAATCAATAAAATAAAGCAATCCATTTTGACAATATAGTACAAAGAAAGAAAAATAAAGTGTTATGTATATATTTATATATATTCATAGACATTTGAATATAAACAAACGTTCACATTTTTCATGATTCTAAACTGAGAACAGATCAGGGCTCTACTGCAGGAGAGAATGTGAGGTTTGATGAAGTATTAAATGGCAGATTGTTTGCAAAAGGAACAGGGTGTTGTTTCCAGAAGGTTCCTCCTTTTACTGTTAGTAAGGATCCACAGTCAATAGCCAGGGCAGCTCTCAGCTCATTCTCATGGTTACCCAAAAAAACAAGACTTCTGTGACATGTGACATTTCTTAAGATTCCATCCTCAGAGAAGTGGGATGCAACAGAAGTTTCCATTAAGGACACAAGACAATGTAAGATACTCCCAAATAATGTGAGATCAAGTAAGCAAATGAAGTGTGCTCTCTCCATAAAGTAGATTACAAATGTTGAATCAGTGTAAGTGATGGTATTTTAAAAAAAAAAGTCATGAACGTCATAACGAGATCAAAAAAGTTCAACAGCAGAGACATTTGTTCCTTTTTTGTTTGCTTCTTTTTTGTCATAGTTTTGGACATCTCATTTATCTCTTGGTTAGCCTACATCACAAATATCTCTGAACAATTTTATACACTTGGTAGGGTTGACTCTTCTTAACACAGAGGGAGGTGTATTCAAAGGTGTTGTACTTGTATGGTCAAAGAGCTTGGAATGAAGAGGCAATAGCATTCATTTCTCCTACTTCACTGTGTCCTTGAGCTTTGTGTGTAGGCCTACAGTATGTCACGGAATCACTTCATCACCATAAAAGGGTATGCTTTTATACCTTCACATTTAAAAATCCTGATTCTACATTACGCTACTGGCATTTAAACAGAGGAGATGATTGAGATAACTATATAGCCCCCATTTGATCAAGTCATAGCAATGTCTCCATTAGTCAGCATTCTTTATTTACGTTTTATTGTTCTAATTGGATTTAGTTTTCTTTGATTCAAAATAATAGTCTTAAGTTTTTTTTTTTAATGGTCAGATGCATATAAACCTCAGGTCGGTAAATTGAAACTGACACACTAAATCAATGTTCACATCATCCATTTAGTCAATCGCCCCAATACACTTCAAAACGCCCCTCAGCTGTCATCTATATCTGAAAATACTTTCTGTCTTTTTCATCTCACACCCTTTCTTCCTCTTTTCTTCTCTCCATCACCAGTATGTCCTTCTTCCACACCCATTCCGTCCCTCCTGCCCATCCTTACAAACATCAAAGCAGGCAAACATCAGAGGGATTTAGCCTGCTAATGCTAATTCAGTTATCCTTTCATTCATGCACAGTGGGGGCTTGTGGGGTGTAGCTCTCAGAAAAGATGCTCACAGCCATCCAGTACTTTGCTACAGATACCAAATATAGTTGTGTGTCAGCCAGGAGGAGGGGGGAGGGTGGGGGGGGGGGGGGGGGAACGACACTTTGGCTAAAATAGGGCCCATTTCTTTTGCACTTAGGCCTACTTATTAGCATTCTAAATGGTTTTGAAAAGGTTAGCGCTAGCACAAGGGTAGCATGACCGAAGCAGCGTGCCTGAGGTTCATGCCGGGTCTGCTCCAGACAGAGGGGCTGCTGGTGTGCATGTCAGCCTGAGCTAGTCAGGTTTCCGATGGAAATGCCCGCCGGCTAAGATGCTCGGTTTCATGAGGGCGGTTACTGTGTGATGGGATTGCTCTTGGGGTGGGAAAACGCAGCTCAAAGGCTTCCTGAGGTGAGACAAATGCACAACCATTTCAGTGTGTGAGTATGAGGGCCTATATTTGTGTGCGTGTGTGACAGTGCGAGGAGCTCGTGGAAGTGTGTGGACATGCCCTTGTGTGTGTGCACTTTAGGCTACTTTGTGGCTGTGTATACATTTACGTGTATGCATATGTGTGTTTTGGCATGTCAAGCGAGAGAGCGTGTCTGCCTCTGATGAGTCACAACGCCGGGACGAGCTTCGGCAGCGCGGCTCAATCTTCTCTCCGACCTGCGAGAGGCATTTTCATATATTTATGAGGAAGGCGTGCATGAGTCCGTGCCTGCGCTCTCCTTGCCTTGTTGGCCCTGCAGGCACGTGTCTGAGAGACCGAGCAGGCGGGAGAGTAAACTCAGCCCTATCACTGACATCCTGTGCTAAAGGTATTGGCTCCGAGAAGGCTTCCTGTAACCTGGGGCTTCACAGCATATGTTGTACTGACCAAAGCACTATTTTCCAATCCCCGTGTATGCTTTTATGTGTGAATCCTGGTATCTTAGTATGTATGTGTGTGTGTGTGTGTGTGTGTGTGTATGTTACCATGTGTGCATGTTTACTGTTGCCCTTCCCCCAAATCTCCAATCACTTCCACAACACAGGAACAAAGACAGGATAATCCAAGTGAGAGCAACAACACAGATGGCAATCACCAATAGTGGTAGCCTTGCAAAAACTGGCTCGGATTTGCCCAAGACAAGAAGTCACACAATCCACAGATCAGGCTGTGTGATAATCGACCCCAGGTTTTGAGAAGCCCTCGGGTGTCAGCCGCAGAGAAAACATCACAAAGCTTGCATCGACAGGCCGACCCAGGGAGAGAACAGTCAAACTCCACAGCCAGGGCTCGACACATCCATCCCTTCATCGCCATGGCAAAGCCATGAGGTGGGACTGGGGGCCCTTCGCCTGATGTGAACCTGCAATCTGTTCGCTGCATGTAGTATAATGACACTGTGACAAACATTACTGGCATCAACAACACATGAAAGTAAATGGAGGAAACTTGGGGGACATGGAGAGTGGTAATACTGGAGAATAGAAAGCATGATGGCTATCATCAACTCTTGTGCTGAAGTCGAGAAAACGTGCTTTGTGACCACTGCCATTCTTATCTTAACTTGTAAACGTCTGTGCAAATTGTGTCCTTGAATGTTATAACACAGGGACTGTAATGGTTTATTCCCCCCCCCCCCCCCCCCCATCTCCCCCATGACCCCCCTGTCGTGTGTAATAAAGCAGCTCTGGTGTCGGGCTCTGAGTAATCCCTTCTCAATATTAGCACTTCACATTAGAATTGAAATACAGATGGGATGCTCGCTGAGTTAATATAATCAGTGACCGTTGACAATCGGACAGCGGCTGAACGAGAGAGAGAGAGAGAGAGAGAGAGAGAGAAAGAGCCATGGGGGAGGAGGAAAAGAGGGACTTTAATATGTCTTCAGTGACTCTTCATCCATTCTCTTGATGTGTCCCTCCATCACCCTCGAGGATCACCAAGAGTTCGAAGGATCAGCACATGGACCGCCCCCACGCCCGGCCACCACAAACTTCCATCAGTGTTCCGTGTGCATTATTTATCACCAATAAGCCGATGCACACACACTTCATTTCTTCTGAACATCATTTCTCTCTAGAATAACTAGCCAATTTGCTGCTCTTTTTCCCCCCAGCCCTGCTTTGATAGTCTGGAGAACAATAAACTGCTCTTCATTTCATGGCAAATTACGGCTGAAGCTGATTGTTTTTTTTTTCTCACTCTCATGTCGAGAACAAAAGAAAAACACCGATGTGGCTGCCTTAAAGCAGGCCTTGCCATGTGCTGTAAATATAATGTGTGACATATATAATGCAACAGTCAGCATGCACTTGTGCATAATGGTGTT
Source organism: Sardina pilchardus (assembly GCF_963854185.1). Classification (NCBI taxonomy): domain Eukaryota; kingdom Metazoa; phylum Chordata; class Actinopteri; order Clupeiformes; family Clupeidae; genus Sardina; species Sardina pilchardus. Next base: position 10,173,173 of record NC_084996.1, on the reverse strand, counting down.
CTGAGGGACCTCTTATGCCGTGGCTTAGAAAATGCAAAATGATGTTGGCATGGCACTTAAGATATATATATATATAAAAACCTTGTACACAAAAACAACAACAACATGTACAAGCACTGTCCAAGAATAAGATCTATAGATCTGCCATACCAGTCATGGGAACATGAGGGCCTAGGGGTTGTGTAAGATAGGGACAACTGCCACTGGTTGGCTCCATGTAGAAGACGTAGAAGAAGCGTGCCTTGGGTTTCTGAAACCTCTTTTATAGGATAACTACAACAAGTCTGCTGACAGATATCTGACAGTAGATATGGCCTTGCTGATGAACATCAAGATAAGAGGCTAACATATGAAAAAAAAAAAAAAAGACCTCATGCATATTTTGGTAGCCCCGTTTTGAACTAAAATATATTCCAACGATTGCAAGTGTGTTAAAAATGAATGGCTTTGAAGTACCGCACTTCGTCTCAATCCCTCAAGGTTCAGGCTAGTGCCAGTGTTTTTCCTCTATTTCTTTATTTAAAAAAAAAATAAAAAAAAATAGGCCAGCGCTTTTGATAAACACAGAATGCTCTCTCGGCAGTGCTGAAACAAAATGCTTTATGATCGGTTTCAGTGCTTTAATACTTCAACAACAGGGCTCTTGAGTCGCTAAGGCTGACATTCAAAAGAGCACACATAAACAAGAGATGGCAGCTGCACTCCGGAAGATAAGGATTCCAATAAACACCCATTATGGTCTCCAAACAGAACGTGACAGAATGACACTTCTGGGGTCCAGATCAGACATCATTAATGCTGACAGGGAAGATGCGTGATGCACCACTCATCAAGGTGGCTGTGTAGGCTATACTATAACCTACTGCCAAATTGCACGGAGGCTGTGGATTGTGTCTAATTACAAATATACTGAATGCTTAGTGTCCTTGAAAGAACTCAGTGGATTTTTTTGAACAATGTTCATTTTCAGAGGGCAAGGCCTCTCTCTCTTGCTCTCTCACACTTATACTCACTCAAAACTTCTCTAAACCCTCTACCCCACCCAGTGCTTAGTTCATCCTGATCACATGTGAATGCTCTAATTTAGCAGCCTCTTAAATTGCCCTGTTGTGACTTCGCAGCCCTCTCTGCAGTAATTCTGTAGCACACAGGGGCTGCGCCCTTAATATCAAAGGTGCAGCTGCTGAGGGCCGGATGCGTGCCAACTGCGGGGTCGGAGTTAAAGCAGATGAGCCGTGACGACAACGCCTGCAGAGGCAACCGAGGCCTCGCCAGCAATATCGTAAAACTCAGCCATCGGAACGCACAGGCTGGTATCTGGCGGTGTGTGTACTGTCAACAAAGCAAGGCTACAGTGTCGCTGTATGGATGTTGTGGCATAATGCAGTGTGCGGTGAGTCTTTGAAATGTCATTAGGTTTGGTTTAGTCTTCCCATTCCAGTCTGTCTGGCGCAATGCGAGAGCTTTCAGCTTTCTCAACATGCTAGATTAAACTGTTATGACTCGCTCGGTCTGTGGAATGGAACCCAGGTTTTCACAGAAAAACACTCGCTATGCCGCTTTCAAAAATCCATCTCTCCATGCACTGACAAACTGCAGAATATTTTCCTTTGTCTGGAGTATTGTCTCCAGTGGCCAGTGGTCCCTGTTTTTATCATAGACTGTGTTGGTGGTGGCTGAAGGGTACAGAAATTGAGAAGTCTCTATGAGCTATGGCAGAACTGGGTCTGGTTTAAATAAATATTCATTACTGATTCCACAAAAATATGTTTGGATGATATATTCGTTGCACACACAACATATACGTACATGTTCATGTGCACACTATACCGCACGTGCGCACGCACACACACACACACAATCTGCAGAGCTTCAGAAAGGGACACCTCTGTCCAATTAGTCTATTCAAAAACAGGTGCCGGAAGTGTGGACATCAAAGAGCTCTGAACTGCACTAATGCAGAGGACTGTGAGATATCCTGTCCATCCACATCTTTATCTCTCTCTCTCTCTCTCTCTCTCACACACACACATTCATCAATGTTCAAAGGTGCAGGTGGCCAGTGGCACACAGCTCTGATACCTCTGCTCTTTCCTCTGCCTCAACCTGACAGCCGTGGTCTGATTATACTCCCCTTCTTTTTTTATTTATTTCCTGTTGCTTGAGGAGCTTTTTGTACTTTTCCACCTATCCCCCTCCTCTCTTTTTATATGTATGACAGGAGATGAAATCGCCCAGCCTTAGCTGGATGACAGAGGTGTTTTTTTACATCCATGCTGGGATGGGATGTGTGTGTGTGTGTGTGTGTGTTTGCATGGGGGTGCACAGTCACTGTGTCTATGCAGCGACTACTTTTATGTGAATGGTGTGGCCTTGGCCCGCAGGTTTGATTTAGCGCCTGCCAAATAGAAGAGGAAGGTTGAGTGGTTGTGGGGGAGTGGAGTTGTGTGAAGCAGGCAGGACAGGTTAGGATAATAAGCGTTGGGTAAAAGACTGCGTCATTGCTATACCCCAATAATGATGAAAATATGCCACGCTCTTGCTCACCTAATTAAAAATTAGGCTTTGAGCTGAACTCTCAGACCCGGAGATGAAACATGACGATAAATTGAATGACCCCCAGCTATCCGGGGTCGTCGTTCCATCTGGCCCGACAATGTGTCTAATCATCAAACAAATGTTCCAAACCAATCTGTTTTATTTGAATGCTCATGGAATCCCGGTGAACTACAATGTTGTGGCCCGAACACAGGTAATTAACTGTCTGCTAGCCTGCCTGGATGTCAAAGCTCTCTCCTGGGAAATCAAACGGGGGTTGATAAATCTATTTGAAGCTCATATCGGGGATGACCTCCCTGGCGAACCCCATTAGACAGCAATCACCAGTGCAGGTGCAGGCTCCTAAGGAAGAGACGAAGATAAAGGCGCCCTCACCCCGGCGAAGACTTTTTCCTCGCATCGCGCAAGTCGGGCGGAGGAGGCCGCGGAGAGAGAGCCGGTCGTCAGGAAATTATGGGATGGCGCAAGTCCCGCTGACACTCTGAATAACAATTGTTCATAAAAATTTAATTGGAGTGTTATCTTGACAAGTCGTTACAGGGGAGGGAGAAAAGGCCAATGCACCTGAAAGTCGGGCATGTGGATCGTCAAATTTGAGCGAATATTGGCTACTGACGGTGAGTTTATGCTGTGCCACCACATCCCCCTCCAAGTGCATTCTACACTGACCAGAAAAGGTCTGCAACAATGATTCTGCTGCTTGTGATCTTGGTGTGCAACAATAAACAGTTTAGCAAGAGGAGGGTGCTGTGTAAGAAGAACTGTGTTAATCCTCCTTGCCTCTCCACACCCACATCCACTCACACAGGTTTGTATTCACCCAAGACATTGTTACGACACCCTGTTCATCAAGTGACATCTGTGGCATCTGTGGGATGGGACACCCAGAGGGAAGAAGCGGCTTTGTGGGAGAAGGACAAACAAACAACCAGCTCGCTACCAGACACTCCTGCGACCTGACAGGTGACTTTCAACATCTCTCCTCTCCTCTGTGTCTCTGTGCACTGTTTTTCTTCACATGTCTCTTTTTTTGAAGCCAGATTATTGGGTCATTATCCTCATGTGTCTCTTTCCTGGAAGCCTTTCAGAGCCTCCTCTAATTGGATGCAGTTAGGCTAGCCTGTCTGACCCTTGCTTGCCATGCTGAACTTGCTGATGACTCACCACAGCAGCTGCTTGGCTGACTGCTGTGGCTTTCTCCAGGCTGAGGCAGAGATTTGGGGAGGGACGTCTTCCTCATCCTATGTGAAATGTAGATTAGTCAGGAACAGGGGAAAACAGTCGACCTTGACTTTCAGTCTCACTTTGAGATTTTCCTCTTTTTTTTTTGTTTGCAATTTAAAATAAAATAAAATAAAATGAAACAAAAATAAAAACTGCTAGAAATTTCTATCTACCCCTTCATACGCTCCAAAATGCATGTAGGTATCATTGTCATTGGTAGCATAGCACACATGCAGTTCAATATACAGAGTTATGTACACATACCCAGCACAATTAGAGCATAAGTTCATTAAGCACTTTGCCCCTAAGTCCAGTGTCATCAAGCTGACATAAAGAAATCATAAAGGTGAAAGTATATCAGTCGTGATATTAGTCACTCTATGATTGCTTATATCAGACATTTTCATACTCTAGGACACATGCAGCTCTAAAACGTACAGGCGCTTGCAAATTAAGATAATGGTCCATGAATTTCTGCCTCGTGGCAGTTTGAAGATATCTTGTATGAACACATGTGTTTTGGTATGACTGGTGTGGTGTTAAAATTCATGAAATACTGGAAGGGGCTTCATAACTGTCAAATGCAATGGGGTTTGGGGGGACTAAATGTTTCCACTCGTAAGCTAATATCTACTGAATGGGATTGATCCATCTGAGCCCTGAAGACCGAGTTACAACCCAGTGTAGCGTACCGCCACCAGTCACGGGGCTTGTTAGTGGTTTTTACCATGGCCCTGAGTTCTAAGTGACCTCAATAGTTCATCTATGAAGGAAAAGGTAGCTCAGCCTTAAAATGGTTGGCATTTAGAAAGGTTTGTTTTTATGAGAGGCTCGGGTTGGTCCATCATTTGGAGAGAGATAGGAGCTAGAGCTAAACTGTCCCTTATTGGACAAAGATAGGAGACCTACACCTACGTTTTTGCTCTTGTTGAAATCGGATATTTTCTTAGCAATGCTAGTCTATTTATATCAAGTGAACTGTGACATCATACTTGTCATCCAGGGCACACTCAAATCTTATCCTTTATTGCTTTGAAATCAGACTGACTGATAACGTCTTTTATACTGACAACAGAATTTGTCTTTTGAACTCCAAGAACCTCTTGGAATGTGATAAAGCCCTTCATTGTTCTTTTTGAACGTTTTGATCTGCCAAAACCCCTATGCAATCCATCACGTCACTGATACCATGACAAGCAATACCCTTGATAATGGTGCTTATAGGATTAACCTTTTGAAATATTTCTTGGATCTATAACACAAGACAGTTGATACACATTAACCACTCAATGTTATCCCCACATTATAAAGACGATCACTACTGACTGACGACAAAGTTCATCAATAGGTCAACCCTAAGTCTTTTGATCACCTGAATCTTATAAAGGAGCACACCAGGTATACTATAATGCTACACTAGTCTAAGATAAAAAAAAAAAGTCAACTTGAGTGTTTTGAGTGTCATACCTATAGGTTTAAAAGATGCTCAGTTTGTACATGAATACCGTGACTGAGATCAATCTAGGATAGATACTGATCTTTCAAAGAGCAATGAGTGCATAATGTAGGAGGACAAGTAAAAGACACATCTTTTGCAATCCAATAATCATGCTAAAACAATGAAGTAGTGATAATTTGTTTTGTTGCAAATCTAATAAACCTTGCTATGGCATATGACACTCAAATTAAAGCTTTCAAAATCACCAGCATTTTCTAAATCTTAGTTTCAGCATATAACAGCAAGAAAGATTTCAAGCTCTTCGAATGGTGTCAATGGAGTACAAATGCCCACTTGTGCTGAAAAAACGATCCTCCAGTAATTCTCTTCTGCATTGACTATAAATGCTGGGAGAAACGGCAGTCCAACATGTGCGAAGGGACAATTATCTTCAGCGCATTTGACCTTTTTCATTTATTTTTTTTTGCTTGGTTGTTCGTCTCCCCCCGCTGTATAAAAAGTTCCCAATATCCCCCCAAAATTTTATAAAACTGGAAGCCACTTGCAGGAAATAAGTTCAAGTCAAATGGAGGAACCAAACAGGGAAGGGTAAGGACATGGTGACGACAACACTTGACCTTTCCTTTCTTTGCCTTTTGATCTCTATAAAAATATCCAAATAAAAATCGCTCTGTCATCATCCAGCACTGGCTCCTTAGCGTTTCGTTCGTGTCGTTTTTCTGTTTGAAAACAGGGGGGAAAAAACGCAACTTGCTCTTTTGAAAAGAGAGCTACCATCATGCCGTCAAGTCATTTTCCAATGGATGCATCGCTAGAGTTGTCTCCTAAATCCTCCTGGGAGATGAGCATGCTCGATGCCTCTCAGACACATTACCCCTCGTTCTTCCTTGGTGGCGATTCTTTGCAATTCTTCCCTGGGAGTTAACCACGTCCTGTCAGGGTCCTGCTGTTGAGAAAGCCCAAGCCGGTCTATCACAACATCCTCTTGCTTCTAGAATAAAGGCAATTTAAGCTATTTCGCCATTTAAATCTAAATCTAAATCCACTTATAGTGTGGCATCGTTGCTATCTTAACGGTCTGTTCAACTGTCACATTCATGCTAATTTGACTTCCCTTTGGTGGAGAGGGGATAGTGAGAACCATGTTCTTGTGAGAGGCTTTAAACTTACTGCACGACCCAAAATGGGATCACAATCCAAACAACGGCCCTCACTTTTCTGTGAAAACAGAAGCATCCCTCCTACGAAAAACAAAACAAAAACAATCCAGTCCTTCGCATCACCAAAGCCTGTCTGTTCTGAAAGATTAGCCCCCTTTGCATACAGTACATATCAAATCTCCTCCAATGATGTCACGCTTGCCGCGTGCAGTCTATGTAAGAGATTGAAACAGTGATCTCAGTGATCTCTCTGGCATCCACCCTTAGCAAAGTTGTGGCTCCAGGCGTACGCTTCTCTCTCTGCTTTGAGAAAGCCTTTCTTCTGTCCTCCGCTCTCTGGGTACTGAAGCCGGACCCTTTCCCCCCCTCCAGCCCCCTGATCAGAGGGGAGTGCCCAGAGCCTCTCCGGTCTCAACTGCTACGCAGCATCACCTGTAACCCCCTTGACTGAGCTGGAGCTGCTATCCAGGAAAGTACAAAAGAGGTATGGGTTAACAAATGAGAATAGAGAGAGAGAGAGAGAGAGAGAGAGAGAGAGGGAGAGCAAGGGACATTTTTGTTGTTGTTGTTGTTGTTGTTGTTTTTTTTAATATGGAACATCCTGTGTCGTACCACACCCTGCCAAACAGACAAACAGGGCCAGTGGCGGACCTTGAGAAGGAGCCAAAATGGGAGGTTTCATCTGTTTTTCTTGGAGGCCACTACTGTTATTTGGCTTGTACTCTTCCCCTCCAGTTCTGTCATGTCTGATTGTTCGCCCTCCACCTCCACCCTGCCTATCCTCTGGTCTGACCAGGGGTTGCTCGGGTAAACCTGGGGCCGAGCGTCCTTCCCCCTGCCGGAGAGATTGCCCTGGTCCAGGCTGCCCGTGCTGTTGCTCTTCTTCACCACCGGGGGCAGCAGTGAGCTGGAGCAGAGGAGGGAGGTGAGCGAGAGGCTGCTCAGCGTCTCGGACAACTGTTCGCTGTTGCTGCAGCCGCCGATCACGATGCCCAGGTCCTCGTCGGAAGGGTCCATCGAGTCCTCCCGGTGGCAGCCGGGGCTGGTGCTGCCCCCGCAGCTGCTGCTCTGGCTCCTCTGGTGACCCCTGGTGGCCTGGAGGCTGAACTTGACGGAGGTGGCGACGGTGTGCGGCGTCAGGGTGTCTCTGCGGTGCGGGCTGCTGGCGTCGCCACAGTCCCGCGAGGAGAGCGAGTGCGAGGGCAGGGGAAGATCTAGGTCCTGAGGCGGCGACACGCTGAAGCTCAGGCCCTCCTCCATGGTGGTCTGGAGACTGCCCTCGGAGCTCCCCGTGGCCAGAGAAGAGTCGCTGTGGGAGGGGTACTGCGGAGACACAAGGGACACAAGCAGATGAGCCAAGGCAGCTGGATCTGTTGACAACGTCTTCTAAAACAAATTACACTGCAATCATTTTGTTAATATCAATAATAATGTCGTTGTTATAGATAGATAGATAGATTGATAGATAGATCGATAGATAGATCGATAGATAGATAGATAGATAGAGATCTATTATTATATAATTTTTTTGTTATATTGATATACTCAATATATTGCAGTAATTGAGTGCAATATACTCAATGTACATTTAAACCTTAATTGAAATAATGTCTCAAATGAAGTTTTGTGCTTGAGCAGCGTGCTGCACATCAGCATGTTTGAATGAATAGATTTGTGCACAATACACTAGAGCACTGATAATGAACTGAGTTGAGCTGCGCTGCAGGACCTCCTCTACAGTACCTGGGTGCAGAGCATCCTGCTGTTGGCTCCCGGAGACCTCAGCGAGGCCCAGGACGCGGGAGAGGTCATCCTCAGCCGCTTGGACCGGTGGCCGTAGCGGGCCCTGGGCGGCGCCGGGATGGCCGCCGATGCCGGGTGGAAGAACTCGGCCGGGAGCTGGAAGGGGCTGGGCGACGAGCCTCCGCACCCGGCGCCTCTCCCCTCGCACGCGCCTCTCCCCCCGCCCTCTCTGGTGCTGCTGCTGCCGCCGCCGCTGCTCTCCGCCCCACCTGCAGTGTGTGCAGTGCACAGAGGAGCCAATGAGTGGGGTGGACAGGGATGGTGTGTTCACACATGTGGTAAACTCCTGGGCCCTGTAACTCGAAGCACACGTTAGCTGCTCTTAGACCTTACGCATATCTTAAAGCCTATCGTAAAAAGATACGATAGGCTTTAAGATGTAACTCAAATGATTCGCAAGTCTACGTGTAACGTAACTTAAGACAAAAGTTACGACTGCTTCATACCACACGTAACGCAGTGTGTGCACAGAGGAGCCAATGAGTGGGGAGGACAGGGATGGTGTGTTCACAGATGTGGTAAACTCCAGGTTCAGAGAGTAAAAGTCCAATCATGTATTGGTTCTACCTGTGCACTTAACACAGGTGATCTCGTCAACTAGCTGCTCTACCTGGCTGAAGAGCTGTGCTAAGTGAATGGTTGGCACAGATATGTGTTAAGACCTTTACTTTCTGAAGCTGGACTTTTCAACCTCTGTGTGTTGATTAGGTACACAAAATCATGCTGGGTATCCAATTGAATGGCTTCTATACAAAATTGTATACTGCGCCATTTTGCAGTGCTGCTTTTTGGGCAGTCAGCTTTCTCTGGGAAAGTCACTGTTCGGTGGAATGCCCCACCAGATGGCATCAAGAGCTGTCAGGTCTACAAGAAGCTTTTGAGTCAAACCGAAACTTTCTGCTGAAAACGAGTCATTTTGTACTGATTTTATACATCTTACTTGTTTCTGTGTTAGTCATTTTCTTGGTATTCAGTTTGTGATCTTAAAAAAAAGTGTTTTTGGTTTCTGTCAGCTACACATGGAGTGTCATATGTATTTGATTTGCATTTGATAGGTATTTGATTGGTTGTTGTTTGATGTTCTCTGCCTTTGCCTAGATGACTCATGCCCTGTCACTGAGTGGACACTATTTTAATTGTGACCTGGCTTGGGCAGCTTTAGACAAACTCTGCTACTGTGCATCACACATGTTTTTACATGGTCCATTTACATGATAAAAAGGCAATGGCATGTATTTGAACTAAACTTTACAGTTAAAATTCCCCAATGGTAGGAGCGGCAATAAGGTGCACAAAACAAATACACAGTATGCGTATGTTTGTTTTGTGCACCTTATTACGGCTCCTACTGCCTCTGTTTTGTTTAAAAGTGCTGAGATGTAAGAACCACTGCTTTTTACTGCACTTGCAAAAAAAATGCACTTAGTTGAAAAGCACGTAATTAGCAAGCCGAGTGGCGCTGAAGGGAAAGGCTGATTATACTGGTCCCCGTCTCCGCAGGCGAGGCTTTCTCAAAGCCAGCTCACCAGGGCTGTGCTCTGGCAGGGAGAGGCTGGACTGCTGCAGCTGATTCTGGGCCCGCTCCTCCGGCCGCGCCTCCCCCACCTCCATCAGAGAGCAGTGGCCGTGGGAGCGCCGCGGGTCTGAGGGTGCCGTGTCCCAACCCTGCTGATGGACCTCGGTCTCCTCACAGCTGTGGACGTCCTCCTCATCCTAAAGAGAGAGAGAGAGAGAGGGAGAGGGAGGGAGGGAGAGAGAGGGAGAGGGAGAGAGAGAGCGAGAGAGAGAGAGATAGAGAGAGAGAGGGAGAGAGAGAGAGAGGGAGAGGGAGAGAGAGGGAGATAGAGAGAGAGAAGAAGAGGGAGAGAGAGGGAGAGGGAGAGAGAGGGAGAGGGAGAGAGAGACAAAGAGAGAAAGGGAGAGGGAGAGCGAGAGGGAGAGGGAGAGAGAGAGGGGAAAACAGATTTAAGTCTCCACCTCCACTTCCAGCTGATGTAAACCTTTACCACTGCTTGCTAACACTGCAGAGGCTCCTGCTTCACACCATGCTGGCCACCCACCCCATACATTTCTGTCCACTTTCTATGGGAACTCAGTGCATGCAACTAACGCACACATGCCCAATATGGGGGAAACTCCACCAGCAAACATGAGGCATTTACTCTTCTTTCTCCTGGCTGGCTCGTGAGGCCCGGGGCGCTGTGAGATTGAGATTGAGATCTGGGGATTTATATATTTGATTCCTGCGGGTTAATTAGCATGAGTTCATGGCCACTCTGACTGATTAGCGCTCATTACGACCGCACACTGAGAGACTTAACAGCTTAAGGGCTGTGGTCGGATTTTAATGCGCTTTTGCTGCGGGAAAAGGCAGCACAATCCCACCCCGCCCCCCTCCTCTCCCCTGTGCCACCACTAGTGATGGGCAGTAACGTGTTAGAGGTAACGCATTACTGTAATCCAATTACTTTTTTTTCAAGTAACGAGTAAAGTAAAGGATTACAATAGCAAAAACAGTAATTAAGATTACCGTTACTTTGCCTGCAAGCAGGCTGCGTTACTTCGTTACCATGAGTTTGCTTTGTGAGACTCTGGTGACGATCAGTATAGCGGCTCCATTTCAGCGCTGCTCACCTTGCTGTCCTGGACCAGGAGCTGAAAGACGCTCTGCTCGTCCAGGCTGAGGTTGTCGGGCAGCGCCGGCGACGAGGACTTGTCCGAGAGCTGCTCGGACCTCAGGGAAGCCTGCTCCAACTCGGCCATTCGGATCTCCTGCAGAGGGGGATAGAGATGGGGGATGTCACTGTGTTCTCTGGGTGAGAGACATGAACATAAGTCCCTGGAAGAGGCACAACATTTCAGACAGATATATATTTGAGATAAAACACATTGAAATTTTTGTTTTTCATAATAGTGCTGGACTCAACATGTAAGAAGAAAAATAAGTAAACTGGGTGAACAGAAAATAAATACAAATATCAAATACAGAAAGAGCAAACATATACATTTAAATATCAACAGTCCAACATTTCTCAAATTTCTCAATTGTACTACTTCCATCCACACTAAATAAACAATGTGAGCACTCTTGAGTAAGTAAATCTAAATATATTTTTCAGGACTGGAAAGGTTTGCTCGTGGTGAGCCGTCCCCGCATAGCAGCACCCACAGAGGCAGAGAGGAGTGTGTCTGCGCGGTGGTGGAGAATGAGGCCGCTCTCAGGGAGAGAGTCACACACAGTTGCACACACTGTCACCACCTGTCACAGAAATCAGAGCGAGCGAATGAGTAAGCTGCAGGACAGTGAGCCAAAGACACACAGAGAGATAAAGAGAGAGTTGGAGAGAGAGAGAGAGAGAGAGAGAGAGAGAGAGAGAGAGAGAGAGAGAGAGAGAGAGAGAGAGAGAGAGAGAGAGGGAGAAAGAGAGGGAGTGCATGGAAGAAGAGGAGGAGGAGGAGGAGGAGTTCATAAATCAGAGATGAGGCGCAGGATGAGAGGAGGACGGATTGATGGGCCGGCGCTTGCTGCGGACAGACCGAAATGGGGAGTGACAGGTGAGGAGGTTCTCTCGCCAAAATGACTGCTTCCTTGCCCGAGCATGTTTCAGTCCGTCACAGTGATGGACGTTTTGATGACCTGTGGCTTAAGTACGCACACGGGAGATGGTCTGGCTGTGCGGATGAGCCGATGCATTAAAACTATGAAGTCATGTACCACCACAACCACCAACACATGGAAATACTCATTTGCCTTACAAGATGGAAATGAGATATTCATGCGTGTACAGCATGCCATTGAGTATTTAATGAGGTATGCAGATATATAGAGGGTGGCTGATGCAACGTTAATGCGGTTTTAGTACAGTCGATGACGATGGGAGTTAGCGCAGAAGCGTCGTTCTTTTGACATTTTTTTTGCGACACAACACAAATCCAACCACCGAACTCCACTCCTTCTAACTCCTTTCTGCATAGGAGTGCATTTTCCTCCAGTCCAATTCTGGTCATTTCCCCCTGCCCGGCTCGGAAGGCCGAGTCGTGTTTTTCCTGTCCGCGTGCTTAAACACACGCGTCCAGACACCCTTTGCGGGAAGGGTGGGCTGCGGAGCGGGCTGTACCTCTTGCGGGTGAGTCTTGCAGTCTTTGCAGACGGGAGGGGAGGAGTAGTGGTGGAAGACGGACCCCGAGAGGTTGTCAATCATCAGCATCTCGCCCTCGAAGGAGTCTTTGATCAGCAGAGACACACTGTCCAACCACAGGTTCTCCTGAGACGCAAACGTGCACGGTCAGCTCTCCTGTTCTCACACTCGGCATTTCAATTACTCATGTATTTATTTTGCAGTGCAGGTATTTGTTTATTTATCTATTCATTTCTTGACAGTTCATAATGAATAGAAAGAGACATCTCAAGACACTTAGCACCACACGGGGGTGTAAATTGTGATCCTGAGCTGGAGGTAAGAGTGTGTGTGTGTGTGTGTGTGTGTGTGTGAAGAGACAGAGAGAGTGGAGAGAGCACAGGACTCAGTGATGGAGGACATTTTTGATTCCTTCACGGCAACACACAGGCAGAAAGGCATGATGATATTCACAGAGCGGAGGACACACTACAGAACACACTCACGTGTTCACACACACACACACACACACACACACACATACACACACACGCACACCCCATTTCCATATCCACATCCCAGACCATCTCATTCTCTCTCTTCAAGTCTCACACACACACACACACACACACACACACACACACACACACACAAGCATCTAACGAGCACCCAGGGTCAGGCACAGACAGCCCTGGCTGGCTGTTATGGGGGAGCAGCTAATGACCGCCTGAGAGGAAGCTTCCAGCCTCACGTTTTCCGCTCCTCGGCTTCAAAGAGCCTCTGAGCGCCAGACCGCGGCGCGCTCGGCCTGTCGGCTCCGCAGATGAACCCCACAAACACATCAGCGCTTCCTTCCCTCCCTCCCTCCCTCAGATCCGGCCGCTCTTTTCCAGGACAAATGATGAGGGGGATCCACAGGCTTTTATAGCACACAAAAGCAAAATGGCTGGCTGAGACAACCAGGTTAACAGGGTGGGGTAAGAGTATTGACAGGCGCTCACAATTAGACGCTGGTCGGTAATCCTGCAAATCGCCCCCCGTGTATGATGGGATTGTTTGTTTGCAGGTGAGAGTTGGTCCTCCCTAATGTTAGGCTTGCGTACGGCTGAGTCAAGGCCTGGTGTGCATCAAAGGCGAACGGAAAATGCATTATAGATCGACTGCAACTACAAAAATATTCAATACACACTTTGCCGAAGGGGACAATTTAAAGAGCTGGTGATTGAAAAAGCAGTCTCTCACCAGCACGATAAAACGTTCCTCAATCAGCGCCCTCTCCAGTGTATAATTTTGTGCTTGGCTTAAATCCCATTAAATCTTATTAAGGTGGCTGGTTTCTCACACGCTTCTTCTTCCACAAGCACAGATGTAATTCCGAATAACTCAATTGGTAGGGACCCATTATGATGTGCTTTTCAAATCACAACTGAAGCAAACTGAGGCATGGCTAACAAAGTGGAGGGCGTTTTAAGATAAGCCCTTGATACAATTTTAAAAGCAGATCAGGATTTCTCACAGTTGGGGAGCCAGGGAGGCATCAAATGCCTCTTGGGCATACAGAGTTATCAAAAAACTTTAAGAATAAGAAATAAAAGTCAAAAGCATAAATACAAGTGACTCTTTTCGCGTGGATTTATTGAAATGTAGAGACTTGCGACACCCTCGAGCCTTTGACAGCACCTGGGTGTCCACCGTTGAATGTGCAATCAGGGACTGCTTCAGGCTGCACTGAGATACCACTCTTGTGATTCAACAGCCGACGGTTACCGAGGACAGCACACTCGTACTGAATTATTATATTTTAAAGCCAATAAGATATTCTGTGCCTCAAGTCTTCTACCCCAACCTTATTTAACATTATAAGTTGGGTAAGTCAACTGCAGATTGAGCTGCATATCAACATATAAAATGTGGATACACATGCATAGCTAACTGGAATATGGCTAACACCAAAGCCATACACATACTGTACTGATAAGCTTGGACATAACACTACAATTAAAATAAGCCTGTCTGTAAAATGGATGTCTGACAACTGCTCGAACAGTCATAATGTTGCACTTCCCTCCCCAGGAAACGACATCGTAGGATTAAAAGATGCCAGCCGGTGTCTGTGCAACGCAGGTTCGAGTGATGTGAATGCTCTCTAGGAGCGCCCGGAGCCGATAAACTGCCTCTCAATAAGCGCAGCATGTGGATAATGCCCTTTTTCATCAGCGCCTAAGCATATGGGGTGGCGTAGCTCTCGCCCACTGCTCGGCATATGGGTGATGTAGTGGCCGTCCCCACTGTGCACAGGTGGGGTTCCTGCTCTATCCATTCAATGGGAGTGTTTCCACCTGCTGCCTGTCCGAGGCCTACTCACTGAGAGAAGGATAGAGAGATAGAGATAGAGAGAGAGAGAGAGACAGAGAGAGAATTCCCTATCTGCTCGCCCTGTGGCAAATCGGAGCGTAACACATGGCACAGCAGATGCCTTCACAGTGAACCCATAATCTCCCTCACTAAGGCCACTTTCTCTCTCTCTGTCTCTCCTTCGCTCTCATTCACTTTCAATCTCTCTCGCTCTTTCTGCCTGATTTTCTCTACTTCACTCCTAATCGTTCTCTCTCTCTCTCTCTCTCTCTCTCTCTCTCTCTGCTTTTCCAAAGTAATTCATGTCTTGAAAATGTCAAAATTGATTTTTGTTATTTCACGATTCAGCATCCCATCATTCTTCGCGATTTTTCGTGTCGGTCAGAAAACGGCCCGATGTTGAAAGCGGTTGATGGCATCATGGGTTCTGAGCAGGCCAAGATGCATTTAGTGATGAGCATTCATTCTGAGCAATACATTCACATGAGCAAACATTCACCTGAGCAAACATTCACTGGAGCATACATTCACCTGAGGAAAACATTCATCTACTCGTACATTCACCTGAGGAGACATTCACCTGAGTATACCATTCACCTGAGCATACATTCACCTGAGCATACATTCACCTGAGCATACATTCACCTGAGTATACGTTCACCTGTGCAGAAGTGTATAGTGCATATAGTGTGTGGGTTAAGATGGAGCAGTGCTCCTGGCCTGTATAAGAGACCAGCTCCACAGTGATGCTGTAGCTAGACCCACTGCTTCTGAATTAGCCTGATTCACTCCCTGTTTTGACCACAACCCAGTGCCCCTTCTCTCAACCCTCCAATCCATCCTTACTTTCAGCCATGCCTGTCTGTCAAATGACTGACTGCTATATGTTCAGTCCATCCCCATCTGTCTTCCCTCTGTCTCTGTTCATCACACATACCCACACGCATGCACCGACGGAGCTGCCTGTGTGCACACACATACACACACACACACACATCTCAAGCAGAGGAAGAAACAAAGAGAGAGAGAGAGAGAGAGAGTGAGAGAAAGAACCAACAAGTTGAGAAGGGTGAATGCATGTGTTGAACAAGGATAACTAGCCTGACGCAAAGTAACATCGGCAAGGTTTTATTCACCACCTCCAAATGAGAGACACAACTGTTGTTGCTCTCAGCTCGACAACAATCAGCAGCGGATTCTCTCAACCTCACTTAACCTTGTGTGGCAATTTAAGTCTGTATTCATTAGCATGTTTTAAGCCGCATACATATTCACTCCTCCACGAGTGTCTTCTCTGTATGCCACTGAAAAGGGAACCCATCTGAACCACAGAGCTTGAGCTTGGCTGCACCAGAATCCCATCTCATCCCCGAGCTCTCGCTTCACAATGCCTTCCTACCCCCTCATCCCTTTTCATTTTGTTCCGTTGCCTGCCTCCCATCTCTGCCTCTCTCCTACTAAAGGCCCCCCCCCCCTTTTTCATTTTTGCCTGTAAATGATCCCCCCCCCCCCCCACGTCCTCTGCGACAGTGTGCGGGAGGGAAGGGAGAGCTGCTTGCTCAGTGGGGGGTGGGGGGGTCATGGTTCCAGCGCTGCGGTGATTGAAAACTCGAATCACCAACCCCTCCCCAAAAATCCTCCTCCTTTCTGTCTCTTTCTTCTCCTGTGTCATGGTTCTCTCTCTCTCTCTCTCTCTCTCTCTCTCTCTCTCTCTCTCTCTCGATCTATCTGTCTCTCTCTGTCTTCTCTCTTCTTTCTTTCTCTTCCCTTCTTTCCTCTATCTCCAAAATCCCCCCCCCCCTCTCTCTATTTCCCATAGTCTCTTTCCTACGCGTTGTCTTTCTTTCTCTCTTTGCCAGTGTGTTACATAAGCACAACAGGCTAAAAACAGAGAGGTAAAGACAATTATAGCTCAGCAAAGGTGGCAGGCCAGATGACAGTGAGTCATCAGTCTGAGCGTGTGTGTGTGTGTGTGTGTGTGTGTGTGTTTGTTTGTGTACTTGTGTCCTTGTGTTTGTGTGTGTTATCTTCTCTCTAACAGTCTGTCTAAGCTAGCGTATGTTTGTCTCCTGCTATTTTTAGCATCTCTCTCATCTAGGTGGGCTTGCGTTTGTATGTGTGCGTAGGTGAAAGGAGGGAGAGATGGAAAGAGAAGAGAGAGAGAGAGAGAGGGAGAGAGAGAGAGAGAGAGAGAAGAAAGAGTGAGTGTGTCACCATGTGTGTGAGCATGCAGAGATGAGTCGACTCACGTCCTGCGGTAATGCAGAGAGATTTGCATGATGGATCTAATTTTGCGGGTCAATATCTGGTGCAGAACTTCATTAGAGAGGAGATTAATTGTAGTTCATTGTGTTCATGGGTCATGGTGACACACCCTCCCACACACACACACACACACACACACACACAAACACACCCATGCACATATGCACTCACACAACACGCACACACACATAGATACACACATCTACACACACAAAAACACACATAATCAAATGTTGCCATGGAGATAGAATATCACTGCAGCAACACAAGTTGCAGTGATGAAAACAGCCCAATATCCTACCCAGTCTCTGTCTCTCTTTCTTTATCCTCACCAATTCCTCTCTCTCTCTCTCTCTCTCTCTCTCACACAATCTCTTTCTATCTCTAATCTATTCCTTTAATTGTAATTCATCAGATGTACTCTTCACTCATGATAACCATTCTCTACTCTCAAACCATCAGCCCAGGAATAAAAACATCTCTATCCTCTATCTCTATCTTACCCCTTCAGCAACCCTCACTGCTCTAAACACCCACCCCCCCACCAAACCCCCCCCCCCCCCCCGTCGGGCTCCAGCAGTGTACCTGGGCAGGCGAGTAGATCCGGTGGGGGTCCCCGCGGGGCTCTCGGGGGCTGGCGTGCGGGGTGGCCGAGTGGACGTGGGCGCCGGTGCTGGGCCCCGGCAGTCCTCCGCACTGGTCGCTCCGGCCCTTGCTGCTGCCGCCGGCCACGCCGGGCACGCCGCCCATGCAGCAGAGGGTGGCCTGCGCCATCTCCAGCTCGATCTCGGCGTCCATCTCGGCCTCCTCGGCCGCCTCCTTGTTGGAGTCGTCCAGGTGCTTCATGAGCACGGCCACCACCACGTTGATGAGCACGAACTGCGCCGTCAGCACGAAGCTCACAAAGTACATGGGCGAGATGAACTGCAGGCTGGGGTTGCACGTGTACTCCGTGCCTGGCGGGCACTCGCGCAGTGTGTCCTGAGGGGGCCACCGTAGTCATCAAATATACGGAGGGGGGGGGGGGGGGTAGAAAGAAAGAAAACAGGGTGTGGTTAGGGGTTAGCGATGTTAGTTGACAGGCGTAGTTGTCCATCTTATGCTGTTGTTGTTTCCTCCTGCAACATGCATTGAGCTTGCACTCAATTAGGATGCACTACCATTAGTCACCGTGAACAATGGGCGCTCGCTGAGAGTGTGCTGATGGCTTTTCTGACGCGGCAGCTATTTTATGCCGCTCGTTTTTCACCGCGCCGCTACGTCTGAACCTCAGCTCAAGGTAATTATGATTTGTTTGCCATGCTTGCCGACTTGGTAGCTGGGCGGGAGGGGGGGGATTTGGCTCGGCAGATATGCGCAAGCTCGGCCTTGTCATTTTCCAGCCCTGATTATGGTCCTTCAGTGGCCCGACGCGGCAGGCTACGTGTCCGCTTCAGAGAGCGCCGTCGCCTCTGGAGCGGGTCGCACATGTTAAGTGCCAGGCCCTGCCACCCTCCCCTCCGTCACGCGGCGTCCCCTGAGAGCGCCAGGCATTTGCAAGCTACACTTTTGCACATAAAGGGCCCGTTTAAATGAAAGGGTATGGATATGCTGAGCTGGCAAGTCCTCTGTCATCATGCCATAAAAGTGCTATAGGACGGATAACAAGGAAAAAACTCTGGCGCCGGGTCAAGGGCTGTCATTGGATGTCATTGTATTTTTTTTTCTTGTCATCTATAGTATAGCGCCACAAAGAGAGAGGGAGAGAGTGACAGTGTGAGATAGGGAGGATGAGAGCGAAAGAGTCAGAGAGAGGGAGTGGCATTCAATAAAAACAAAGAGAGGGAGAGACTCATAAAAAAGAACTAAAATGCATCGACTTCTATATCCTTACGTCTATCAGCAAACACCATGTCAATTTACAATGAATTATTCATACGCTGTGCCCAAATCCACACAATATACTGTACATAGGAGGAGGGGATAACAAACTGCAGTCTATTGACTTCTATTGAATCTTGTTTTGGGGTTCCTGCTGGGCATCAAAGGGAAAAATCGCTACCTTCATGATGCCGTTCCAGTTGTCGCCAGTGGAAACCTGGAAGAGGGTGAGGAAAGCCATTCCAAAGTTCTCAAAGGTGGCGTGTCGGCTCATCCCCTCACAGCGATACTCCTCATTACAGACTGAGTGAGAGAGAGACAGAGAGAGAGACAAGGAGAGACAGAGGGATGGGGGGAGAGAGAGAGACAAGGAGAGAGAGAGATGGAGAGAGAGAGAGACAAGGAGAGATGGAGAGAAAGAGAGAGAGAGACAAGGAGAGAGAGAGATGGAGAGAGAGAGACGGAGAGAGAGAGAGTGATAGAGAGAGTGAGACAGTAACAAAGACAAACAGTCAGTTAGTCCAGACTCCAGACAAAACATACACCTGCACAAAGAACAACACGGTGGTTTTTGTTTGTTGCTATTTTGACTGCAGGCATGATTGATGTTTCCGTAAGCTGCGTAAACAAATGAACACGAAAACACACTCGGAGACGACGACGGTGTCGTGACTCACCCAGTTCACCAAAGAGCTCCACTCCGAGAGCGGCGTAGATGAAGAAGAGCAGCATGAAGAGGAGGCCCAGGTTCCCCACCTGAGGGTGGAGAGAGGAGGCAGAGGGGATCATTCGATTAGCCGCCTCTGATACCATTTACAGTCTCTGTGTCTCCGAACGGCTGGACACAATTTCAATATCAATTTAAACAGTTTACACACGTGTGTGTAATAATGTGATAGCCCACTATGAATTACAACTCCCGATATCCCCGCAACATTTACTGGCGCTCGGACGGCTGGCGAAGCGTGATGGAGCAGCGATTTTAATAGCGCACCTCCGTCACCTGCTCTGGCGTTGGTGTCGGAGGCATTAAAATGAATCTGAATTAACCTATTTCATGGGTGAGGTGACCTGCTTCTCAGAGCCGAGGAGTCAGGCCCCGGCGTGCATATTAACGAGCTCAGCCGCAGCCCGAAGACAACGCTCGCACCGCCTGGAGCCTCGCCAAAAACGGCTGTGCTCACTCAATGGGCCTAAAGATAAAAGCAAGGCTCAGCTGGAGACAGGAGGATAGATGGAAAAAGATTAGCTGTTATCGATACGGAGCTCCTTCGCTAAATACTATACTTAGATATCAAATTGAACACACAAAGGAAACAGCAATAAGAAAACAGCGAAACAGGCCGGCAACCTACATGGCACAGCAATATCGTTTACTCCCCCCGAAAAGGTCCAATATAAGACAAGTTCAATTTTGTCTGCTAGTGAAACAGGCCGCCTTTCAGCACAGTATCAGAAGATCCAAGTTGGCCACTGAGTCATTTTCACCCTCCATTCTGGGAGCTTTATGGCCCATTTCGGCAAGTGAAATAAAACAAGGCCTTGGGTACGGCGCGGCGGTAATGGGAACCAGTGAGGGCATTTATGCCCTGCTGAATGGCACCGTGAGCCACCGTGTCTGGAGGTGGCGCCGGCTAACGCCCGCTCCCCGCGTGCCACCCTCCCAGAGGCTTATTTCCCTCTAATTGGCTGACATCTTGTGAAGTAGTAAAAGAGAGAGAGAAAAAAAAGAAAAAAAATGGAGATGAGAGTATGAAGGGGAGACTGAAAGAGCTGTGCACGGATGATAACTCCCGCAATATAGTCTTGCTTGACATAACAGTAAAATGAACTGGCGATAAATCTCAGCAATACAGAGTGTGGCTGTTACATTTCTTTTACATACAGCGGTTTTATGAGGAGGGCTGAAGCTTTCCGGATGGATACTCACAACCAGTCAAAGCACAGAAAGGCAGGATGAGTCAACACAAAATGAACAATGGCATATCTGCCCTCTCTCTCATTAAGAGACAATTTAATAATGAGCCTGTGCAGTCTATCTTCCCAATGATCGGCTTATTTGGAGCTCACTGCTGGCAACGCCCCGTCATATCAACGGTGGCCATATTGCTATTAATAATGGTTATAATCTCCATCAGTGACACTTCAACTGACAAAGTATCTCTGACAAAGCAGCTGACGCCAGATCAGTTATATCCCAGCATCCGTGTGGTCTTGGAGCAGCGGTTAGAGCAGCAGTTACTGATGATGGCCTGTTCCAGAGTCAGTATGGCGCAGCTGACGCCGTGCTGCTCAGCCAGTCAGGAGTCTGACTGAGGCGTGCCAGCGAAGCGGGCGAGTGGGCGTCAGCATCAGCTCCAGTGCTGACGTGGGCCGCGGCGTTATTGGGGGGGTTAGCGTGCGCGCCCATGCCTCGGTGGCAGCCTCCTTAATCAGGCGCCGCGTTAATTACAGCACCAATTCCGCCGAGATCAGGCACGCAGCCCGCCACTAATGATCGAGGGATCAATATTTACGCAGGGGGGAGGAGAACAGTGCGTCACCGCCGCCTTGCGCGCTCAGTTCCCGCTTGCACCCCCCCTCCTCTCTCTCTCTCTCTCTCTTTCTCTCTCTTGCTCCATGGTGGGAAATAACTACACAGTTGCTCTCTCAGTATCTCCCGCTTGCATCCCTCCCTCTCTCTCTCTCTCTCTCTCTCTCTCCATGGTGGGAAATAGCTCCACTGAAGTCTGTGCTGTCTGTAGCTCTGTCAGTCTCTTCATGCCTGACAAATTACACATCACTGGACTGAGTTTCATGTCGGAGTTGACCCCCGACCACTAGACTAGTTTATCTGTCTCTGTCTCTCATATCTACAGAATGTGTCTGTTGCACTTCCAATTCTCACTTGTCTCCATCTAACATGTCCTGTGCAATTCTAAACACCTTTTCGTTCTGAGATAGAACATCGGATAGCCCCTCAGACCTTCAGATCTATCCTTGACCCTCACAGTGAGGGATGAAGGTAGATCAAATGATGGATACAAAGATTGAGAAAGAGGTCCCTTGGGATGCTCTCTGTGGTGCAGAGTGTTATTGCAAGTGTGTCAATATAAATCCAATGTGTTTCACATTGAGATATAACCTGCATCAGAAAGGCCCCTAAAAATCAACTCAAAGATGCGATACTATTTGGTATACACGTTCTAAAATTTAAACTCAGTGAGTAAATTGCAGTGAGTGGTAAACTACACACGTAAGAAACTGGCTATAACAATGTCTGAGCCATGATATTGGTGAATGTGCAGCACCTGTGGTAGAGCTTGCACCACGGTGTCCAAAAGAGCTCTCATCCCGGTAGCCATCTTCAACAGCTTTAGCACTGCAGGAGAGAAAGAGAAAGAGGGAGAGAGAGAGAGAGGGAGAGAGAGAGAGGTTTTATGAATGGAGAACATCGAGACAAAAGGGCATGGGATTATGGATGGGAGAGTTGTAGGGATCCCCTCCGGTTCAATTTCAGCCCAAAGAGGTAATGAAGCTCTTGACAAAGGTCACAGCTAAAATTAAACATTTCACACACCTACACAAAGAGACACATAAGGACACATGCACACACAAAACACTTCAGGCGCGGGGGCACACACAGTCACACTCGCTCTCTCTCTCTCTCTCACACACACACACACACACACACACACACACACACACACACAGCTGGGCTAGAAACAGGACGGCAGCACGACTGTGATGCAGTAACACCTTCAGTTGAGAGGCTGGAGCAAGATGAATTAGCCAGGCTGACAAATCAATCTGGAGACTGTGTGTTCATTACATAATTTACCCTTTACGAAATATCATCTGGGCCTAATAGGGCTTTAGTGTTCGCAGCTCATATCGCCACAGCGCCGTAATGACCAGGCACTGGGGACACAGGGACAACAGTCATACATTAAAGGCAGCCAGGGGAAAAGATGTACAGAAAGACTGTGAGCGTGTGTGTATGTGTGTGTGTGTTTGTGTGTGTGTGTGTGTGTGTGTGTGTGTGTGTGTGTGTGTGTGTATGTACAGTATGTGTGTGTGTGTGTGTGTGTGTGTGTGTGTGTGTGTGTGTGTGGGGGGAGTCTTGCAAATGTGTTTCAAAGTGGAGGACAGAACTAAAAAGAAACAGTGACCAGACAGGAGTTCTGAGAGAACCAGGAGGGTATCTACAGATGCAGAGGAGCTTGTTTTAGACACGGGCCACCTACATGGGTGCCACCCAATCTAGTGAGGGTGGCACAGCTGGGCACAGACACGGGCTGTGGGGCATGCAGCTGAGGTGGGCAACACTGTGGCAGAAGAGTGTGTGCTGATGCTGTTGGTCATGCCAGGGTCTGGGAGGCGTAGACCCTACAGTAGGTGGGCAGTGGGCACCATACCAAGCATCTAAATGGGCAACGATGGTGAAAAGGCCTTACTTACCGCGCGCTATGCGCAGCACCCTCATGATGCGGATGATGGTGGGGTTGATGGGCAGCGCGGCGCTGATCTCGATCTCCTCCAGGATGATGCCCATCACCGACAGCAGCACGATGGCCAGGTCCAACTGGTTCCACCTGCAGAAGGTACGGACCGACATATAGGGGGATAGAGAGAGAGAGAGAGAGAGAGAGAGAGAGAGAGAGAGAGAGAGAGAGAGAGAGAGAGAGAGAGAGAGAGAGAGAGAGAGAGAGAGAGAGAGAGAGAGAGAGAGAGAGAGAGAGAGAGAGAGAGAGAGAGAGAGAGTGGGAGTGGAAGCATTGAGCCGTCCGATTAGCATGAGATCCAGGAGGGGCTGAACGCACCGTACACTATAGCGCTCGATGCCCTGAATGCAATGCAAGCGTTTCGCACGCTGTAAGCCTGGTGTATGCGTTTGACAAGTGGTTGGCCCAAACACTAATCCCCGAATCCTCTATCCTCTTAGGCTGTCCATGGGCTCCTCGCGCTTTTCACCGTGGTTAGCCTCTCATTGATGCCATATTGAAATCCTGTCCTCATTTTTTTGTATGCCAGCGCCTTGTTCCCCACGGAGAAGGCAACGCTAAATTCGGAGGCGCCATTCCTCACAGGGACACTGACTAACACGACGCGGGAGGTGTGAGGAGAGAGCATTAGGCTGTATTTATCTAGTTCTAAACGCCGCCAAGGGGCCAAACTGCTCTTTGTATTAATCTCATTGATATGTCACTGTCTGAATGAGCCTGTTGCCATCCCAACCGATGCTCCTAGCTACAATTAGGCCCCATATGTCAAACAACGGCGCAGTATTTTAAAAATTATTTTAAAATATATATTTTTGTTCTAATGGAAGAAACTACAGAAAGCATTTCCGGTAAAAACATGGGCACGGACCCAAACAAACCTCTACTCTACAGTAATACAGTATAAGACTCCAATACAGTTGCTAGAAGGCAAACGGCAAAACTCTATTCTGTTTTGATTTCAATTAAAGCCATGCCAATTCACCATTAAACTCTATGTAAACCAATCCTGATGAACTGAAGCGGATTTAATTAATTCGATCCCATCCATCATTTACAGCCGCGCCTTGTCTAATGAAATTAGAATGTTTCTTCTAGACGTGCACACAGGTCCTACATTCATTTGAGTCACACACTTTAATTTGACACTCTATTGCTATAGGAAAAGATGACACAGCATAAAACCAGAGTATCTACCCTCCAAAGTATTCAAGTGAGCTTGGATGAATGCCATGGAGAGTAGGAGACAAGAGTTGTATTTTCCTGAAAGAGCTGTGATAAACAACTCTTTTTTAAACTTTCCTCTCGCCTCAGTTGGATAGGGAGAACCTCTCCCCCAGCACTGGTAAGCAATTTATTTCTACATTTCAATGGGAAATTGAAGATAATAGAAAATAAAAGAGAAATAAATAGACAAGGAGACAGCGAGTTAGGAGCGGCGCTGCAGTCGGAGAGTGGGGAAGGGGAGACAGTGCAACTGGCAATATCTCCCTCTAATTTATCAGTGATACATCTACTTAGAGGTACAGCAGAGAGGGAGAGAGAGAGAGAGAGAGAGAGAGAGAGAGAGAGAAAGAGAGAGTGACAAAGAAAAGGAGAGGGAGGGAGGAGAGCATGGCTCTGTTTTTTTTTTTTAGAGTTCTGGGGGCTGGTGCTTCAGTGGCAGTACCTCTCTTTGAAGAAGCGGTGGACTCCGAAGGCGATGAGCTTCAGAACAGCCTCCAGCACAAAGGTTGTGGTGAAGACATAATTGCAGTACTTCAGTGTTATCTCCAGGGACTACAGGTGTGGAAGAGGAGGGAGACAGAGAGAGAGGGCGAGAGAGAGAGAGAGAGAGAGAGAGAGAGGAGAGAGAGAGAGAGAGGGCAAGAGAGAGAGAGAGAGAGACAAAGAGAGAGGTAGAGAAAGAAAGAAGGAGATAAAGGGAAGAATTACAAATGCTCCAGGACCACATGGCAAAAAAAATAAGATGTACCTAACTATTGGATTTAAGCTAATACACACACAAGGCTCATAGCTATGGAATCTGCAAGGTAGGCAGAAGAACAGACCACAGAGAGAGAGAAAGAGGAGCTGAGTAGCAGAAACACATTGAGAACAGAATATGCAGTTTGACAACAACAGAACCGCAAGCATCCAAAAGACAAACACTACGCAAAAAACAGCAAAACATAACATGAACCAGCCAATTCACCACACAGAATCACAGTCGTCCCTTCTCCCCACACAAATGCTTACAGTACATGCTACCTGACATGTTTATTTCAGCACACAGATGTGGGAAGACAGACAGGCAGGCAAGCAGACAAGGATCTAAACAGAGACGTGAGAAGGAACAGGGAGAGATGTAGATGCACACACACACACACACACATACACAAGCGCGCACACATATGCACAGACGCACAGACAAGATGGCCAATGCAAACAGTAGACAGACACTGGACAGACAGCTGAACAGACCTCAAGAGAGTGAGAGGGACCAGACAGAGGAGGGCATGCAGACGACACTAACTACATGAGACAAAGCGCATGGAGTAAAGGAAGGGGCCCATCAGGGCAGGAAGTAGAATCAGGCCATCAACACATGCACAGTAGTGCAGATGCAGACAAGCTTGTAAAGCAGATGAAAAGAATGTAGTACTGTAGTTCAGAGCAGGTAGCTGACACAGATTTGGTTGCCAATACACAGAGTATGTGTGCACATGCATGTACAAGCTCACACATGCAAAGCATCCACACACACACCTACACCGGACATAATCCCAAGCCAGCAAAACTCTTGGGCATGGCACACACATGCAAGAGCACAAACACACAGAACACACACAGAACACACACACACACACACACACACACACACACACACACACACACACACACACACACACACACACACACACACACACACACACACACACACACACACACACACACACACACACACACACACACACACACACACACACACACACACACACGCTCTTACGCGAGGCTGGCTGTAGTGCTCCAGGGACATGGTGACCACGTTGATGCAGATGATGAAGGTGATGAAGAGGTCCAGGTAGTGGCTGGTGCACAGGTTGTGGATCATCAGACGCACGGGGCTGTAGCTGGAGTAGTAGGGCAACTTCTGAGCCTCTGGAGCGAGAGAGGCGGGAAGAGGAAGAGGAAGAGGAAGAGGAGGAGGAAGACAGCGGGTGAGTCATGAAGATAACTCATCACAGGTGTTAAGAGAAGAGGGCAGAGAGAGTGCAAGAGAATAAAGTCAGGACTTGTACATTACATTACATTTGGCTGAAGCTTTTTAAACAAAGCGACTTACAGTACAACATGGTAAAAACATTTCAAGTTTTTAAGAGCAGTTCTGACAACAATTTAAAAACACAATAAGTGCAAAAATGAGTGTAGTAAGTGCATCAATGAGTGCAATTGTCTGTAGTAGTGCTATGAGAGGAAATCTGGGTTTTCAGACATTTTTTGAAGATTGGATGAGGGATGTCCCTACTCTAGTAGGAACAGCTAGTGCATTCCACCAACGAGGGATGACAGATGAGAAAGGTTTGGATTGGCCTGAGCATGCTGGTACTTCACACAGGGGTAGCACAAAACAGCTCAAGCCGTGTAGTACAGTATTAGCCTTTGGAGGAAAACCTG
>NC_084996.1:10131232-10141232 GCF_963854185.1 Sardina pilchardus | reverse complement strand
ACGTGATGATGGCATTACGTTAATGGAATAAGGACTTTTGCATGCGTAAATTGTTGAAGTCAATGAATACCGTAAAATTATAGAATAGCGGGGTCCACAAAGAAGGGCACAAATCTAGTTACCACAGGGATTATAGCTTTTTGTGGCAAAAAGTCACTATCGTGAGGTTAATACAAGATGCGTCTTATCCAGGCAAAAAGACTGTAAACCCCAGAGAAAATACTCCTCTCAAAGAACAAGCAGACTATTACACCTCAAAATGATTAACCTTTAACACTACACGAGTGTTAAACCGACTAACAATGCCCATTACACGTTTCAACTAATGTCAAATGTAGCCCAGATGTCTTCATATATCGGCCTCGGACCAAAGTAATTATTACGACACCGCAGCTTGGACACGGAGAATTGAGCAGAAATGAGAACAGGAAGAGAGAGAGAGAGAGAGAGAGAGAGAGAGAGAGAGAGATGAAAGAGGTGGTGGGAAGAGAGAGACAAAATTAGGACAATGCAGCCAAAAAAAGCGAGCGAGCGGCAGCCAGCTGAGAGAGGAAGAGTAAGGGAGAAGCGAAGGAAGAGAGAGAGGGAAAGAGAAGGGGCAGGGAAGAAGAGTATGAGGGAGGAGAGAAAGAGAGAGAGAGGGAGGCGCAGGGGGCAGCTGTGGGGTCCGGCGGCCGTGCGGGGTGGGCAGAGACGGGTGACGCTAACGAGACGAGCGACGCGGAGAGGGTGCGGGAGAGGGCCGGGCGGGCCAGCCTGGGCGAGGCCGGGCCACTGACCCCAGCACAGCTGAGCGGCGGCGGCGGCAACACAGACGGTGAGCTGCCACGGCAGTCTTGCTGTGTTTACAACCACTATATCTTCCTCTCGTTCTGCCTCTCTCTCTCTCTCTCTCTGTCTCACACTTCCTTCTTCTCTTCCCTCTTTCCTCTCTTGCCACTACGCTCTCCTTCTCTGTCTTTATCTCTCTCCCACACACATACACATAGACCCACACACTCTTCCTCTCTCTCTCTCTTTCTCTCTCTTGCTCATTCTCTCTCTCTCACTTGCTCGCTCTCACACACACACACACACACACACACCAGTCTGATAATGGTCTGCATTTCTTTGACACTGCTGCACCTGCTCCCTAGAGTTAAGCCTCACTAACAACACACAGCAGCGTAGCCTCAAAATAGACAGCCACCCCTACCCTCTCCCTCATCCCCACAAACACACACACACATACACACACACACACACACACACACACAGCTGAACGTAAGCGCTGCTTCCTGGACTACGGCGGCGCTTCAGATGTCCTCACACGGCCACAGGGCAGCGTTTCATCCCTCGCTCTCAGACGCGGGGGGAAAGGAGGAGTAAAGAGTCTCGGCGGCGGCGGCGATCTCTTTTTCTTTTCGCCGCGTGCTTTCAAGCGACATGTCTGTGTGGACTGATGTGAAGAGTGGACACGCTGTGTGTGATGCCTGGGCTCTAGGAGCATCCCCCCCCCCCCCCGCCAGGAACATGCCATCTCATTTGGAGTGTGAGTAAGAGATGAAGAGAGCTGCGCCCAACACTGTGTGTAGTTCACACACGATGGGACCAATAGGAGATGTTCTGAGTGGGTATAATGTCCAGAATCAAACGCAGCTCGACAAAGATCAGAGTGACAACATGTGACCACATCCATGCAAGACGAGTCTTACTCGTGACTTCAAGTTCCCGAGAACCGAAATGGGAGTTTCAAACGCAAGTAAGCTTCATTAAAACTGGCTGGACTTCATTAAAACGGACTGGACTATGGGAGACCAGATGAAACAGTCTTTAGAATCCAGTTGTTCCTAACCAATATAGCGGTCATTGGTTTGTCTGCACGTCAGGGCTACAGAAACAAAAAGAAGAATGGACTTCCAGTTCCAAACACAGATTTACTGAATGCCTTCCACACAGGAGGATATTTATTACTAAGCATGGTGGCTTAGAACATGGATTTTTACTCAATATTGGATCCTGGCTTTTAAGAAAAGAGATTCAAGCATTCCACTAGTGAAGTAGGAAGTTGTGGATGCTCAGGAGAGGTGCTTACTGTATGTGTGTTTGTATAATAATGCCCTGGAGGAACATAGCAATAACTGTGGCACCTTTGGCACATTTGATAAAGTCAGGCGGCAGGCTGCAGGCTGCATATGCCAGATTTCACAATAACTGGACAAAACAGTCTTGGAGCATTTAGTGAGAAATAGACTATGAGAAAAGTGACTGACAAGCCACGGATCTAATCTGGCATGACCTGCATAATCAGAGAATAATCGGCTGTTTAGCGCAGCAGAGGGCCGAGAGCAAAATAGCAAAACTAATGGCGATCGGCTAACGTCCACTGTTCCACACGAGCACTGCCATGCAATAAGGGATTAGAGGGAGTTAGAGACGACCCTGCATAGAGAGTATATGAGTGTACACAGCAGCAGACTATCTCTCTCTCTCTCTATCTCTCTCTCCCTCTCTCTCTATCTCTCTGTCTGTCTTATCTCCTTCCTCTAAGCACATGCACAAACACCCATGCGTACACACACACACACACACACACACACACACACACACAGGCTGTGTCTGCGTGTCGTCTGGCTAGCGCTTCTGACGAGTCTCTCTCTCTCTCTCGTCTGCTCCAATGGTTTAATAATTGATTGGGTTACATAATTGATGGGCCACAAGTGCCAAGCGCTCCCAGCTGAATGGATGGGAGCGATGGGGAGATTGCGCCTGAAAGAGGAAACGGACGCTAATTAATATCATTGCTTAATTGCTCATCATGAGAGGGACAGAGAGGGCATACCAGCAATGCAGCCCACACCCTAATGCTATGAGATAGAGAGAGAGAGCGAGAGCGAGAGAGAGAGAGAGAGAGAGAGAGAGAGAGAGAGAGAGAGAGAGAGAGAGAGAGAGTCGACTATAATGTCACATAAAGTTAAGGCGTATTTGCACACAGATGTTTGAAACTTGAAAGTGTCAGCAAATGTAATAGTGAGGTCAACACCTGGGGGCACCCAGCGACGGTGGTGATGATGATGATGACGACGATGATGATGATGATGATGATACTCCAGAGATGCACCCGCGGGGTGACCTCAGACGTGACTCGCAAGCTCACAGAGTAGGTTATTGTTTGCAAACATCGCCCTGCACTCTTTCCTCCTCCTCCTCCTCTTCCTCCTTCTCCTCCTCCTCCTCCCACACCCCAACCCAAAGTCTGGAGCTGTGCCTCCCTGCAGGACGTGTCTGTCTGACACATTTGCAAACCCACACACACACACACACACACACACACAAACACACATACATACAGATGCACACACACACACACACACACACACACACACACACACACACACACACACACGCACACACACACACACACACACACAGGCACTTACCTTGAGTGCCATCTCCCCTACGAAGATGGCGGTGAAGATGTAATTAGATATGGTGAGGAACACCCGCTCCTGAGAGAAAGAGAGAGAGAGAGAGAGAGAGAGAGAGAACAAGAGACGACAAAAGAGATAGAGCAGAGAGATGGAGGACAAGGGAGTGAGAACTGGGCGGAGGACTGCATCATCTCTGGGTGGGGAGACGGAGCATGGTGAGATTACATGGACTTCAACAGCACGGGGCTGTTCCTGTGACCACAGATGGACACACAAACAACTGATGGACTTGAGTCTCCACCAAACAGTGATGGTGTGTCATCACATAACACTCTCCAGTGACCGCTGTTTAAAGTGTCAGCAGTAATACGACAATGTTTGATTAACTTAATTAAACATTAAAACAGCATCCTGATGTTGACAGAGCTCAAGTGGTCACTAATATAACGTTGGATATGATATACCTAATAATACTGAAATGAGGAAAGACAGCCAAACATATTGATGACCTGGGACATGGATGAGCTGGAAAAAAACACATAATTGGAGTATAAGAAAGTACAATGATAATGTACTACCAAACTGCACAAATTGCAAATTCATTTCGTATAGCATTTTCATATTTGTTTTTAATATATTTTGCTTTCATTTTAGTCGAGGCGAAAATAGGCTTTAAAACTAGTTTCTGTTTTTGCTATTTCATGGTTGCCTGTCCTTTTGAATTTAGCTGTGAATGACACAGGGTGGGCTGGGCTCCCTTCTTTTCCTGTATGTGAATAATCTGGGCACTCTGGTTGGCTGTCACCAGTCTGCGCCTATTCAATGAGCCTTCTGATTGGCTCCTTGGTAGCTGATCACCTGCTCTATCTCCATTCTGATTGTGGGTCGGTTCAACATTTTGTGCATTCTGCGTCTGGCGCTGATGTAAGTGGTCTGGATTTAATGCTGTGTGACTCACTGCTTTTTCTTGTTTGTTTAGCTTGCTATTCCTTTTCTCTTTCGCTTTGCCTTTTGGGGTATATTTGCTTTAATGATTATTTCAATTTATACATAGCTTTATTACCTCACTTTTTTTTGGTCTTATTTTGGTTAAAAACCAACAAACAAACAAACAAACAAGAAAAAAAAACAGAGTTTTATTTGTTGTTTGCTTGAAGCCATCTGATAGGCTGCTACGTAGAGAGATAAATCTGCAGACCTCCTGCTGATCACTACTGTATATTCTCATCAGTAGTTTGTGTTACACTGTCCCTGGCTGTTAGTGTCCAGTGGATGTAGTATGCGCGTCTGGCCTGGCCTGAGTTGACCCTTTGGGCTACTCCTCCGCCGGCTGGACTCACCAGACTGCCCTGCAGAATCTTGGGTCTCTCCAGGGCCACAGTGATGCAGTTTGAGAAGATGAAGGCCAGAACCACATAGTCAAACAGCTTGTGCGCTATGATGGACTGACACATCTGCCTGAACCTGTGGAGAGGAAGAGGAGAAGAGAGAGGGAAGAGGGAAGAAAGAGAGAGAAGGAAGGGAGGGAGAGAAAGCATCTTGAGCATTTGAATTATTACCTTTGAACACACATAGTCCATGGCAAATATCAACATTCTTCTTATACCCTTATTTTTTTTTCTTCACTCAATCAGCTAAGTCATGCCAGAGCCCTCGTAAAGCCTCTGACAGCCATCCTGGTAAATGGACACCACACACTGCTACCTTCATACTCTATTGGTACTGTTTGTGTACTCTGCGTGTTGACAAACTACATTGGTCCATCACAGGAGAGCTGAACTGATACAGATCAATGCCTTAATCACCCCCCCCCCCCACCCCATTCCCCAAACAACCTCTCCCTGCCATTGATCATGGGAAAGGTGGATAGCACCACCCCCCCTCTCACTCCTCACTCCCCTCCCAGTAAAATACCTCGACCGGAGTATGTGCAGATGGTCTATCAGCTTGTTTGCTTTTCTGCTGACAAGCTCATTGGCTCTGAGGTGCTACACTGAACAGCTGGGGTTATAGGTAAATAGTGCAGCTAATCCTATGGACTGGGCTGTTTCACTGAGCACGTCACTATCCTCTAATTCCTGTTTCCTGTGTGTTGGGAGAGAGACCCTGAGACCTCTGACCAGGTGCTCCTGATCTGCTCACACTGTTATTGCTTCTCCAAGTGGATGATTTCATCTTTTTTCCCCCCTTACTCAGACCACATCAAATTAGGAATCTAGAGATGAATTTGTACTCCTGTCCTCCTAGCGCAGCGAGAGACGAGAGAAAACCCTGATTTGCCATCTACAGATTAACCAGAGCCCAGGGGAACTGCCATGTGATCTTTGAGCACATTTTTTTTTTATCAGAGATGCTGGAGGGCAGAGGAGGTCATGATGGGGGGGGGGGAGGACAGGGACTCGCCTGTTCCGGGGGGAGAAGAGGTAGATGGACCAGTCCTCTCGAGCCTCGCACCACTCGGGCCGGTACACCTCGATCATCTTCTGGATCCGGAAACACAAACTCTGTGCGATATATATGGGGGAGAGAGAGAGAGTCAGTCCTCCATTGATCCACCTCGATTCGCACATCCATCAGTTGATCTGCATTAATCTAACCCACTTACAAACGGCAGCGAAAACAAAAAAAAGGTCCTGGTTAAAAAAGGTTTGTTTCAACACATCAAATAGCACGCCGATAACACATCAAAGCCCCCCGTTAAGCTCATATGAAACCTGCACCCGTTCACCTTACAGAAAGAACCCATTATCTCGGCGCTAGACAGAGGGAGCAAAACACCTGCTACCTGCACTGAATCCAAACATGGCCACCACTGTGATTGATTTCCTTTTAAAATAATTTATGAGGCTCTAAATCTGTCCGTGGGTTAAAGCGATGGCTCATACAATAATTTTTACCTTCCTTTTCCAATGGACTTCCAAGTCCCCGCGGAAAATGTGCTAATTCTTTTCTTAATTGCTCGCACAAAGCGAGAGTTGTAAATTAAAATCAGATAGCCCACTACCATCTGCTAGTTTTCGCCGCGAACAGAGATATTAATTAAAGTCCTCCCATTGTTTGGTGGCATGGTTTTTGGGCTTGGGTCTGTTTCAATGAATCTCCCAGGGAAGAGACGCTGAAGAGTCTCCAAATGGCTGGTAGGCAACTACAGTACACCACGCCGCTTTCTGCTAAACGTTACAATGCTCAGAGGAGCGACATGTTTTTACACAATCAATGCTACATGATCAGAATCCACAGAGCAATCAACGTCTACTACCGCAATCTGTGCTCCTGGGCCATAAAACGTGAAATGTGTTTGCCATTAACCACGGCGAGCACCGGTGAGTCGTTAACTTATTTAGCGACACATCCATCTGCTCACTAGCATAATGACCACAAGTACAACCAGAAGTCGATCCTTAGCAGAGTCGTAATGTAAATCTATATCATGCATAAAGTAAATGCATAAATTCCTATATACTCATTCGGATGTAGGTTAATACTCAGTATAGCTGGCTCGGCAAACGTGTTCACTGGGGAACTTTCATCCATTGCTTATCCTGGATGGTGAGCAACAGAACCCATTGTTCAGTCACATCTCTCCTCGATCCTCGATGCTCGATCCTCGAGGAGCGTTCCCACTGATCTATAACTAACACTGGATAGACTATCCCATTGTTCCCGCCCCATCATTCTTTATCTAGATCAGTGAGGACGAGGATCGAGGAAGAAAGGGAGGGTGTATAAAAGCCCAAATGAGAGGCACCCTTAGGTGTGGTGCACATTAACCAATCTGGCCTTTTAGACTCACGTAGTCCAGCTCGTCTTCGAGGTCCTCCCGGTCCTTGCGCGTGTTGACCTGGGGATAGACCTCCGTGAGGAGCCGCTGCTGGGCCGACAGCGGCGTCTTGCCGTTGCAGTCCTGGTGCTCGACGACCACGCCCTCCGAGAAGCTCTTCTTGCGGGGGGGCACGTGAGCCGCGTGCAGCGGGGGCAGGGGCAGCAGCGGCCCGCCGGTCAGCCCCGGGGGCACCTGCAGCAGCTCGGGCAGCTCCAGGGAGTAGGCGCGGCGCTCGCGGCGCGGGCACAGGTGCCGGGAGAGGAGGTGCGGGGGCAGGTGGAGGGGCGGAGGCGACAGCAGCGACTCCTGCTCGGCCAGGTAGGACTGAGGCGGGCCGCGGAGACGCAGGCTGCCCCCGCCTCCCCCGCCTCCGCCGGCGCCCAGACCCACCCCGAGCGCCCGGGCGGGGCGGCCCAGGCTGTTCCAGCTGGAGCGGCGGTGCCACAGCGTCTGTGGCAGGGGCCGGCCCCAGGTGTGGTACAGAGAGCCACGTCCTGGACACTGGGAAAAGGGAACAATTGAAGCAGGTTTAAAAATACCAGCGCAGTATGGAATATGCCATGAATATGGAGTACGACATGGAAAGGTCGGTGTGGTCAAGAGGAATTCTACATGAAAATAGAGGTTTAGTTCATGGATAGTCTAGCCTTCACATCATCTTTGCTACATGTACAGTAATAACCAAACAATACTGCATGTAACATTAACTCAAGCATCAAGCATCCCCAATGGACCAACTATCCCGAACTTGATACTCTTGGCACTTCATTCGGGGGTGGCACTTGGCACTTCATTGATTTTAGGGGGTGGTCATTCACTTTGTGTTAACTCCTTTGTCACACTGCACTGGAACCTACTCTTTGAGAACAGGGAATTGGAAATGTAAACACCCCACCGCCACCGGCACTAGCAGCCTGCACTTACCAGCGGCCTTGGTTCCAGGCCGGCCCGCCCCAGTGAGCTGACGCTGCTCTTGCGGTGGCCCAGGGCGAAGGTGAGGCGCTCGGCCGGGAACAGCCCCACGCCGGCCGGCGACGGCGCCAGGTCCAGGTGCCCGTTCGGCGTGAGCGTGCAGATTTTGGGATCTGAGGGAAGGCAAGAGAATCACGGCACAGTTTTCGTTTATTTCGTTTACTGTAGCTTTTTGTTTTTTTGGCACGCTGTGCCGTGTCAGCCCGGCGCTACTGTAGCCTACAGATGTGAACACAGCTTGAGTCATGAAACGGAGAGAGGGAGAGAACCGAGAGGAACGGAGAGAGAACGAGAGCGTTTCCCGCCCTTTATGGGGTGAAATTAAGAAAATGGCACCGACCACCTGCTCGGATTAAAATTTGATGTCCCTGTTCGCGTCGCTCCCGTCTAAGCCTCTCTCGTCAGGCCTGCGCTACAACTCGTGCGGGCTTGTAAGTTTGTCTTGACTCAGCGGGAGAGACTCTACGCACGCATACATTATTCAGAGCATCACGCTTATATACTTTACACAAAAAAAAAAAGAAAAAAAAAAGCGGAGAACTTCTGAGGCATGAATTTCCACAGCTGGCCAACTCCTTGTACCGTATAATGAGATGAAACTGTTTCAAAATGTCGCTGCTCAAAAGAAAAGTGTGTTTTCCCTTAGAGAGTACGTCTTTGCTTTTGTGGGCTTATTCCGGCAGTGGTATTTGGGTCGGCGGAGACGCACACAACATTTCAGAACCGTAATTTGCAATCAGCCCCCCACTGAGCAAGCCAGCACAGGTGGGAAGGCAGGTGTCGTCTGAAAACACCATCGATTAGCGTCTTATGTTGGCAACATTTTACATTTTAAACCCAATACACATATATAAACAAATGTATTAATTTTACTGCACACATAAAATATATAATGTATACTGTTGTAGTATAAACCCTATACAACTATTCTCAAGATAACTATGCAATAATATATGCTCCATAGAGCCCATTGAGGTTAATAGACAAGATGTCATCATGTTCTGCTTTATGCTACATCATACCACTTCATGAGTACAACAGTAACTATGTATACATGTTTATACAGACTTATATCAATGTGGATTGTTTTGTAACTCTTCATTAATGCCTTGTGACTTCTCATGCAGCTGGGGAGTAGAAGTGTGCATGGTTTGTTTGTTTTCACACACAATCACACACACACACACACACACACACACACACACACACACACACACACACACACACACACACACACACACAAACAGACAGACACTGCATCTGTACATCTGCTAACCTGACAGCTGGAGGGGATCCTTCTGCTTATCGGTCTCGTCGAAATTGCAAGAGGATCGGTCATCATCAGAGTAGGAGCGATTGGCATCTCCCTGAGTCAGGTGCAAAACGAACAGAAAATCAGTGCACGTAAGACAAATGTGCTTTACTGAACAGGGTCAGCCTGCACACACACACACACACACACACACACACGCACACGCACACGCCCACGCCCACGCGCACGCGCATGCGCACACACACACACACACACACACACACACACACACACATACACACACACACACACACACACACACACACACACACACACGCACACACTCCCCAAAAGCCTATTTTGCTGGGAGCCCCAGGAGACCAGAGAACAGCTCTGGGCTGTTATTCTGTCTGAATAATACGCGCCTCACTCGCCGGGTCTGAGACTATATCAGTGGCACATATTCATTCACCCACAGACCTGTTTATGGCACACCTGTGGAAATCACTGCTTTAAGCAGAGGGGGGAAAAAAAACACACACC
>NC_084996.1:10121232-10126232 GCF_963854185.1 Sardina pilchardus | reverse complement strand
CGGTCTGCGGATTGATCCCTGAGGGACGCCATTATGAGGGAAAGTGGAAGGGAACATATCTGCACGAAATAACCTTCTTTCACAGTTGCTATTGGTTGAATCAATTACCAAACAAACGCTAAACAAAAGTAAGGTTAGCGATACGGTCTCTTATCTCATTTTCAAAAAGCACAGCGCACAAGGCACAGGGAGGAAGGAAGGGGGGCAAGTTCAAGAGCACAAGAGGAATAAAGTGCATTTTTCATGGCTATCTATACCTGCAGTTGGATCCTATATCTCAGCAGTCTGGAGCCATGCTAAGTGGGTCTATACCTGAACACATGAACATGTGAAAGTCAAGCAGTATGGATGGATACTTGAAGACTAATTGAGTCTCTCTCTCTCTCTCTCTCTCTCTCTCTCTCTCTCTCTCTCTCGCTGGCTCTCTCTCTGTCACTTTCTCCGGCCCCCTGTCAAATTCTTAGACTGTCAGGTACCTCAGACTAAGATCAATACCACTCCATTGACAAACCCTGAGAAAATAAAAAAAAAAGAAAGAAAGGACAAATGAAAACAAAACCGCCGAACCACTTCCACCGAAATGCAAGACTAGCCGTGTGTATCAGTGACGGTGAGCGCCCAAGCAATGCCATTTAAAGCACCGGGATATTGACAGAGCCATCAGGGTTCATAATGACAAACTCATCACCCTCAGCCCTTCCTGGAGTGGATGCCCTTCCTCTATCCTGCGACACCGTTGCATTTAACCGCATCCTTTAAGGCTTTCTTGCCATTATTTCATATTCTGGTGCTTGCCCTGACTCTTTCTCGAACCTGTTTGCTTGTTCTTCGCTTCCTCTGCTTTCCTCTGTGAGATGTCTCTGGAATATGAATGAGTGTGGGGCTACACGCGCTACAGCGTTTGGCTTTGATCTACTGTCAAGCATGTATACACACTTACACAAGGGAGCATACACCTGCTTGTCTCAAAATCATATCAGCATTCCTTTGCTAACGCCCTCTTCAGTTCAAGCATCGTGACCTTGTGGATATCACTAAAGTTGAATAAATTGAATAAAATTGAACTGATGTCAACTAACATGACTACAGACAGCATACTAACAATCTCATTCTCTGTGAGAAAACGTTTTTATTTCCAGGTTTCAGATACACGGGTGATTTAAAGGTAATACATATTAATATAGTCACAGGTGGCTTCATTATGCTAACAGGATTTTATTGCCCTTCAAAATGTGTCCAAAAAAGTGTTCAGCGCTAATTCAGGAGATGTGGCATCAAGGCAGTGATTTCACAAACCTGCATTATAAAGCTGTGATGACTCAGGAATTAGAAATTATAATCACAGTAAAAGCCGGTCTTATGCAAAATATGCACACACACAAATGCATCATGCAAAAATCTGCCAACCTATATCCAAATGTATTCTCATATATTGTTGGTGTGTGTGTGTGTGTGTGTGTGTGTGTGTGTGTGTGTGTGTGTGTGTGTGTGTGTGTGTGTGTGTATGTTGATGTGCATGTGCACCCGAGTCTGTCTGTGGTCTGTGGTTGCATTTTGTCTGCGCATAGCAGAGGCATGTGACATGTCTCAGACAGTGAGAGAGAACATTTGATAAGTCTTTGAGAGCCCCTTCTGCACGTGCAATGAGCTAAAACTGCTGTGTAATGGCAGCCCAATAATTCTGTTTCTATGTTGTATATCTCTCTCTCTCACTCTCTCTCTCTCTCTCACTCTCTCTCTCTCCCTGTGCTTTTTCTCGCACTCTGTTATTTTTAGAGTCTTCAGAGATGAGAGAACAGGCTCCTCTGCAGGCAGCGATGGAGTGAGGGGGTGGATGAGAGACAGAAAGAGGGGAGCAAGAAGAGGTTTGGGAGGGAAGGAGAGGAGAGGAGAGAAGGGGGGAGCAGAAGGAGGAGGAGGAGGAGGAGGAGAAGGAGAAGGATGTGCCAAAATGTGCACCAGAATGAGCATCTGCATACATTGCAAAGGAAGTTCAGTCGCAACATCTCTCCAAAAGACAAACCCACGCAAACAGCCCTCTGAAGAGATTTTCGGCTGTATGCTCTTTTTTTTCAGAGTGATTAAAATACACTCTTTTGTCAGAGCAGCTGAGTGCTGACTGTGCAAGGAATCATGGGAAAGCTATCCAGAGGACATGGAGAAAACAGAGCTCTGCTAAAAAGGTTCACACTATCTCTGGCTGAGTTGGACAAAAAAGAAATGTGTTATGTAGCGACAAACTTTCTCTTTTTTTTCCCTCCCCACGTAAGCGCAGATATTTTTCTCCTCTGCCGAGCCGAAGATTACATTTTAGTGTGCAAGTGAGGCCTTTTCCAAACACTTTACAGACCTTAGAGGGTGTGGCTGGCCTTTTCAAAATGTTCCCTGCGCCCTAACCAGCCAGTTACTCAAACTGATAAATGACTGTGAGTAGGGGGAATTCGCAACCCGAAAATGATATTATATGATTACATTTTTAAAAAAATGTCACAGAGTTCAGATTTTGACACGTCGCAATTCAAATTACAGCATAAAGCACCAGCCAATCTGTGGATTTCCTCTCTAAAAGAGTGCGACTCACTCGGAGCTAATGTGTACCTGGTTGTGGTGCTCGATGCCCATGCTGATGGTGTTGATGAGGATGGCGATCATGATGCCCCTGTTGAAGTACTTGCTCTCCACGATGCTCCACAGCCGGACCCGCATCTCGTCCCACACGTCCTTGATGAAGCCCAGGCACGACCTCCGCTTGGCCCGCCGCTTGGGCTCCTCCGCCCCCTCGTCCTCCTTCCGCTCGTCCAAGTGGTTCTCCTCCCTGTCCGTCTCCTCCAGGGCCCCCTCCTCGTCCTCCCCGTTGGCCGAGTCGCCCATGGCTCCCTCCCCTTCCCTGAGTGACAGCGCGGCGGAGCACTGGGGGCAGTCCTCGGGGTTGGAGGTGACGGAAAGGGAGATGGCGTTGTCCAGAGCCTGGGAGCTGTGCTCCAGCTTGCTCTGATGCAGACAGTGGGACACTGTCATGGAGGTAGAAAGAGAGAGAGAGACAGAGAGAGACCAGGAGAGAGGAGGAGAAAATGGGCAGAATAACAGAGAGAGAGAGAGATGAAGAGCAGGAAGACAGCAGGGACCATATGGAATTCAGCAGAGGAAAGCATTAACTTCAGCCCATAAAACACACTGTCACTTATCCAAAAGCCCATTATCATTACATTGTCATTCTGCTTTTATGATTATTTATTTAACATCAACATGATTATTTAGAGATGCTCTCCTCTAGCAACGGTGCAGCTGAAGGTGTTTATTTTATGAGTGTGTGTGTCCACTTAGAAATGAGCCCACTGTGATATGGTAACATCTCGTCCCCGGTAAACAACAGGAACACATTCACGGCCACACAACTACTAAATAATTACTATTCTAGAACTAACCTACAATAGCTTCTACCTCTTCACCTTAACAGAGTTCACCCATGACGACCCAGTTCCATTTCTTGTCACTTTTTGTCTCTCTATCCCTTTTTCTCTCTCTCTTTCTCTCTCTCTCACTAAGTCACTCAGTCACTCAGTCACTCAGTCACTCACAATTCAATTCAATTGGCTTTATTGGCATGACCATTCACAGGTGGCCAATGACCACTCATTGGCAATGTCCACCCACTCACCATGGCCCGAATGCCCGTGGTGCCTCTCCCCTCCGTTGGCGCTGCCCCCTCCGCCACCGCCGCCGCCACCCCTGCCCGCCCTGCCCCCTCTCCCCCCACCGGGCGGCGGCGGGCGCCCGCGGAGCTGGTAGTAGAGGGCGGCGGAGCGGCGGCGGGCCTTGCGCAGCATGTGGCACACCAGCTGGAAGAGCTCCTCGTAGCAGTCGCCCGGCTCGGTCAGCGAGGCCAGCGTGCTGGACGACAGGCACTGGGCGCGCTGCTCCTGCATCAGCTGGTGCTCGCGCTGCTTGGTCTCCGAGAACTGCGTGGCGATGACCACCAGGCACAGGTTGATCATGAAGAAGGAGCCGATCTGATGGGGGGAGAGGAGGAGGAGGAACAGCGGTTAGGGAGGTGAAGAGAGGAGAGGAGAGGAGGAGAGGGGAGGAGAAGAGAAGAGAAGAGAAGAGAAGAGAAGCGATACAGTAAGTAGAGAGGTGAAAAGAGGAGAAGAGAAGAGAGGACAAGAGGAGAGAAGACAAGAGAAGAGGAAAAGAGGAGAAGAGTTAAGTGGAGCGGTGAAAAGAAGAGAAGAGGGTAAGAGAAGAGAAGAGAAGAGATAGGAGGAGAT
The DNA here is from genome assembly GCF_963854185.1 of Sardina pilchardus. NCBI lineage: Eukaryota > Metazoa > Chordata > Actinopteri > Clupeiformes > Clupeidae > Sardina > Sardina pilchardus. The sequence continues at coordinate 10,121,964 of NC_084996.1, read as the reverse complement.
GAGAACAAGAGAGAAGAGATCCGAAGAGAGGAAAAGAGAAGATGATGGAGGTGGAGAGAAGAAAGGAAGAGAGAGGAGAAGAGGATATGGGACAAGATAGGATGGAATAAGGGAAGAGAAGAGCTCCTTTTTAACATCCTTATCCTGTTATTGTTACGATATAAGCATATTATCATAGCTTATTTTTGATATAGATGTCATGTGTACAAAATGTAAAGGCACAAACACAAAAGTATGTTTCCGTAAACAGCTTTAGCAACATAATTGGTCCACAGCACAGTGAGCGAGAGATAGATAAGAGAGGGAGGGAAAAATGGCAGGAGGAGAGTGATAGAGAGGAGAGGTGGAACAGACAGAAACAGGACAGAGTGAGAGAAGAGCGCTGATGAAAACAGAGAGGTGGGGAGGAGGTGGGACAGGTGGACAAGATGTAGATGTGCACCAAGAGACTGGATTAAAGAGGGGAAACAAAGACGTGTGCGGAAAGGTCAGGGAGATGGAAACAAGTGATGCTGGCTTGTCAGACAGAGCCTTCGTTGAACAAATAAGTGAACAAACACAGTGCTAGATGTCCACAGCATGCTTGCACGCACAAACACACACACACACACACACACGCACACACACATACACACACACACACACACACACACACACGTACACACACCTGAACACACACACACAGACACACACAGAAAGAAAGACAGTCAGACGAAAGACATACAGTATACA
>NC_084996.1:10108732-10116232 GCF_963854185.1 Sardina pilchardus | reverse complement strand
CCATCCTGACTTGTTTGTGCCACCCCCCCCCCCCACCACCACAGTCACACACACACATGCACGCACACACACACACACACACACACACACACACACACACACACACACACAGAGACACACACACACACTCACTCACTCACACACACACATGCTCGCACACACAGACATACACTCACAGACATACACACACAGACTGCGACTGTGTAAGTCAAAACGCACAGCTTACAAAGCACATCTTTTTTCCGAGACAGAGACTGCAAGCTCCACAGCTATTTATAAAGGGCACATGACGAGTAAGATGAGCGCTCGGGGTAAAAGGATCTGATAGGCGGGCATGGGGCGCAATGCCATTACTTACATAAAGGAGCGCTAGATATTAATCTTTACTAGGCCGGCCAGCTATCGATCCACTTCACAGAGTCTTTCATTGTCAAATTGATCATTAAAGGCTTTATTAACACTTGAAGCTGCCATGTGGGACATGTGTACCCTCACAAGATGCTAATGGTGTGCTAACGTCAATACTGTTTAGTGGGATGCAACCACAGAGCAAAGTTTGTGTGAGACTCTGTGTGTGTGTGTGACTGTGTGTGTGTGTGTGTGTGTGTGTGTGTGTGTGCGCGCACATGTGCTTGTGTGTGTGAGTGTGCGCCTGTGTGCGTGTATCTGTCTGTGTGTGTGTGTGTGTGTGTCTGTGCGTGTTTGTGTGTGTGTGTGTGTGTGTGTGTGTGTGTGGTGTGTGTGTCCTTTATTTCACGTGTAAATCAAATCAAATGTGAAACAACACCAACAGGTTGTTTGCTGCTTCCATTAGGTGTAATAAAACCAGAATCGATCTGTGAATTGGAGGCCGTTTGGAAGTTGCTGACTACACTTGTTTGGTCACCTCCGCTATTCAAGTGTGCACAGGCACAGGCATAGGCACACACACACTCACAAACACAGACACAGACACACGAGCACATGCACACAAGCACACACGCACACACGCACAGACGCACACACGCACACACGCACACACGCACATACACACACACACACACACACACACACACACACACACACACACACACACACACACACACACAGAAATAACTTCAAATACTTACAATGATAAGGAAGATGAAATAGATGAAGTTGTAGAAGGAGTGGGCATCCATGACGTAGTACATGATCTCTACCCAGCCTTCCAGCGTGATCACCTGCACACCAGACACCAGTCGACAGGACAGAAAACAAGCTCAGAAATTAGGCTTCACTGGTTAGGCCACAACAATGCAACCCACACTTCTGATGCAGCAGCACTGACCAGCTTTCCTGAAGACTGAAGCTTCAATGAAGAGCTACTGTAGATGATATGCAATAGTATAGATGTGCAAAGGCAAACTCAAATTTGGCAACTCACTTTTAGCCACTAACATGCACAGAATCCTCAGATGAAAGTCTACAAACAAGTTAGCTAAATAAGAAAAAAATATCTAGGTTCTATTCTTGCAAATCAATTTAGCTGCAGTGTGCATTGTTGAATAAATAAATAAATAAATCACAACTAATTAGCATGATAACCTTGCTCTTTCGTTCATTTGATCATGTTCATTTAGTTTGGGAAACAGTGGGAAACAGTGGGAAACAGTGTTCTTTGTCTCCACTACAGCATTCCAAGGCCCTGAGCCTCTTGCGGATAATTCCACGTTCCCGTCCTCGATCCCTTGACCAATGACCCTGACCGCCCCGCCCTAACTTAACCTAACCTACCTGGAAGATGACGATCCAGGCGTAGCCGATGTTGTCGAAGTTGATGGCGCCCTTGTGCGGGTTGCTGTAGCCCGTGTGGCAGCGCGTGTAGTACTGGTTCCAGTTGACGCACAGGCCCATGACGCCGGCGCTGCCGTTGGCCAGCGGCTCGGGGCCCAGGCCCAGCGCCTGCCGGTGCAGCACGTCCTCCTTGTCCAGGCAGCACTCGCGGCCGCCCTCGCGCCGCGTGGGCACGTCGCGGCACGTCACGATGCCGTTGTCCTGCGCCAGCGAGCAGATGAAGGGCCGCTCGTCGTCCTCCTCGGGCTGGTAGTACGGCGCCGGGAGGGTGATCCCTGAGTTGCTGTAACACGAGGGGGGGAGGGAGAAGGAGAGTAGTGAGATAATGGAGTGAGAGAGAGAGAAAGAGAGAGGGGGGAGCAGTGAGATAATGACAGGGAGAGAGAGAGAGAGAGAGAGAGAGAGAGAGAGAGAGAGAGAGAGACATGGGGGGACTTTGCATTCCATTGTCAATGAAAGCAAAACAATTCAATTTAGTTCAAATGTGCTGTAATCAATCAACTGTAACACAATGCACATTTAATTTACAGACATCTGAACAAACAAACAGGCAAACACATTCACACACCCACACCCACACCCACCCACACACACAGCCACACACACACACACACACACACACACACACAAAAGCACACATATACAAACACAAACAACCTAGAAAACCCTTTCATGACGTTTCCAGTAATTCGATTTTTTCCTTTTTCCTTATCTATTTGACGCTGTTAGCATCTGAGATGCCATAGTCTCCTCTCCTTCCCCAGCGATGGACCGACAGCCTCCCATCACAGAGTGAGTGAGTGGCATGTTACTTGGGGCGTCCCTGATACCCCCCCCCCCCCAATCACACCACCCCTGCCGTCTTAGGCAGTCTGGCTTCTAAGTCCACAGAAATCAGTCGCGGCACCCGGCTTTAGGATGGAGATTTCAGGGTATTAGCGGAGGCAGACGGCTGAAGCAGCAGTCTGCTGAGGGTGAAGTTTCACCTGTGAGCATGTGTCTGGGGGTTAAAGGGGGGGGGGGGGGGAATCAGCTCGACTTGTTCATTTGAACATGATGCAGCGATGACAGCCAGACACAGCCCTGACTGCAAGGGAGCAGACAGACAAACAAGATGAGAGAGAGAGAGAGAGAGAGAGGAAGACAGAGAGAGGAAGAAATAGAAAGAAAGGGAGAGAGGGAGAGAGAGAGACAGAGAGAGAAAGAGAGAGAAAGAGGGAGAAAGAGGGAGAAGGCTCAAAAACAGCACAGCACAGAACATTATACTGCTGCTGCCAAGAGTCACTTCAACTTCCTGCTGACAGAGTTTCACAAAACAGTTTGCTTGTGCTTCTGGGAAAGTGTGTGTGTGTGTGTGTGTGTGTGTGTGTGTGTGTGTGTGTGTGTGTGTGTGTGTGTGTGTGTGTGTGTGTGTGTGTGTGTGTGTGTGTGTGTGTGTGTGTGTGTGTGTGTGAGTGTGTGTGTGTGTGTTTGCGCGTGTGTGTATGCTTCCTGCTCTTGCTGTGTTTGTGTGTCAGTATTTCATATTTCATGAATCGATTCTGTCACGATACTTGCGCAATGATATCACAATACAGTGAGTCTGCAATACTCAATACATCAATAGAAAAATGATCATCTACGATTCATCACAATATCTGCAATATATGTGTGTGTGTGTGTGTGTGTGTGTGTGTGTGTGTGTGTGTGTGTGTGTGTGTGTGTGTGTGTGTGTGTGTGTGTGTGTGTGTGTGTGCGTGTGTGTGTGTGTGTGTGTGTGTGAGAGAGAGAAGAAAAAATGGCAGTACAGAACATTAGCACTCCCATCACACCACATCCATCCCATTTTTCTCCCTATCAATCTCTTCTTCATGGAAGTTTATCCTCATTCCTTTCATTGGCACCACCATGAGAGGTCATGAAGTAGCGACACATATGCCAGCTCCGTTTGGTCAAATTGGAAATTGGATATCCATTTAGAGCACACACCGTGGTTGGTTTACTGTGTCACCTTTCTATAAACAATCTGTAAAATTGCACTGGCTTTAAAAGCAAGGCAGAACTTTACTTTAAGTTCCCAGGAAACGTCAAAACAAGTACCGTTAAAACCCAGAGGCATCCGTTAAACCCCTTCATAACTTAATCTCTCTCTCGCCAGAGTCCGCATTCTCTATCTGTCTCTGCCAAAACTCCAGCCACTCTTGACTGGCAGAGAGTCTGGTGCAGGGTCTCCTGTCCCTACACTTGTTCATTACCTGCTGCTCCATTTTTCCAGAGGTCCCTTCACTCCCTTGTCCAATTCACTTACGGCCGCCTTAATCAAATCCTGCCACCGCGCCGCGCCGCACCGTGCCGCCCCTCCCAGAGTCCCTCGGTTCCTCGATGCGCAACACTGCCCAGGACTTCGCCCGGGGTCCCCACACGACTGTAAGGTGTCTCCATTTTTAAAGTCTCAATTCTCTAATCCCCTTTTCTCTAAGCGCTGTCTATAAGAGTCAAGGGAAGGCTGCTGGATATTCAGAGAGTCTTTCTAGTAACATGCTTCCGTAATACTCTGTAACCACTGAAGCCAGCTAGGGAAAAACAAACGACTGGAGCTCCTGAAACTTCCATTACAGTAAAGCAAGTGGGGCTGCTGCTACATCTAAAATGATTTGAATGGCATCAGTGAGCAATATGTTTTGGTCCAACAGATGCAGGGGGCGTCAGCGGCGCATATGTTTGGCTGAGATAATGAATGTGCCACTGATAATGACCAATCAGTTGGTGTTTGTGTTGCCATTTGTCTTAGTTGATGTATTATTCAGACGCTGTGTGTCAGGGAGCACATGGACGTGCAGTATGGGGAACTGATGGTGCGTGAGAGGCTGAGTGGGGTGCTGGGGCCCGGGTGACTTCTCTCTTTGGAGTTTACTGACAGTGAAGTAGAGAGGCAGATCTCTCTCTGTCAGCCACACACACACACAAACGCACAGACAAACGCACACACACACACACACACACACACACACACACACACACACACACACACACACACACACACACACACACACACACACACACACACACACACAGACACAGGCAAGCACACAAACACACAAACACACACACACACACACACACACTCAAACACCCTTAAAACCCCACACCAGCACTAATTTAGGACCTGTGGCCACATGCTGGCACAGTGCATTTTCCTCTCCATCTCTCTCTCTCTCTCTCTCTCTCTCTCTCTCTCTCTCTCTCACTCACTCACTCACTCACTCACTCACTCACTCACTCACTCTCAAGTGAACCAATGAGGGCAAGGCGGCCCTTAATCTCAGTATTTTAGGGGGACGGAAATAGCCCCGTCCATCAGCCGAAGCCCTGGCAGGCGGACAGAGTGGGGTCACACTGACTGTTTACCCACAACCCCCCCCCACCCCCCCACCCCATTACTGATGACTGCCCCGGAAAAAAACGTCAGGAGCAGACGAGCGGGCGAACTTACGGGCGAGGAGAAAAAAAAAAGGGAGAAGAGCTACACACGAACTGAAGTGCACTCAGTGCGCGAGCTCGTAGCCGACCCCGGACGCTCAGCGGCGCAGCGAGCGAAGAACGCCGAGGGAAGGATCCTTACGGTAACGGCTGCATGCTCCACTGGGCTAATCCTCAGTAGCGACAAGAGGCGCTAACGTGCTCCCGCGTTTCTCTTCGCTGATGAGCGCTAGAGTGGTGTGAAAGTGCTGCGCGATGGGACGCGCGGGGAGACGGCGAGCAAACAACGCCCGACGCGCGTTTACCGGCGCGCGCCCCCCAAAAAACAGGCGCCCTATCGCGACCGGTGAGATTTTTGCCTCAACGGCCTCGCTCGTCGGCGCCACTGCCTCCGCCGCTGCTGCCACTCATAATTTTTCTGTCGCCCGATGTCGCGCGCGTCGTCTCCCGTCATCCGAGTTTTAGGAGACGGAGAGGAGAAGTCATTTCCTCCTCCTCCTCCTCCGTCTCCGCTCCCGTCTCGGCTCGTCTGGTCGCGTCTCGCCGGTGAGCTCTCTGTCAGCTCCACTCATCTCACGCCTCGGACCCGGAAATCCAACGGGGCAACGTCTTCAAATGTCATGCCTTTCAGTCCGCGGGGGTAACGCGCTCTGACAAGCACTTCTTACCGCATAATTATCAACCGCGCCGGCCGTAATGGCACGCGACGTCGTTATGGGGCTTTCGCCTCGCCAGACGTCTCTGCCCCAGACGGTTTTCAGGAAGAGAGAGAGAGAGAGAAAGAGAGAGAGAGAGAGAGAGAGAGAGAGAGAGAGAGAGAGAGAGAAAGGAGAGAGAGGGAAACAAACAAACGAGAGATTGTCTTAATTGCTCACAGGTGCGTGGCCGACCAACCACCGCTCGGCTCACTGATAACGCACGAGCGCAAACAAAAAGCAAAAAAAAAACGAGCTGGCGGTGGGCGAACAGGCACGATTCAATTCCCTTCGTTTGAGAAAGTAATTAGTCAAGCGTCTGCGCGCACACACAAACAAGGGTCGTAAATCACCCGGACTCGCACTCCGCACTCGTACGGGAACGGCCTCTGAATATCTACCTCAGCCTGTGTGCTCCAAACAATGGCTCGCTTCCTCTCTCTCTCTCTCTTTCATTGTCTCTCTCACCCTCTCTCTCTCTCTCTATCCCTCTCTCCTATTCTCTCTCCTTCTCCCTCCCTCTCTCTCTCTCTCCCCAGTGCGCTTGCTGCAGAGTCCAAACACCGGTCAGGTTTCTGTGAGTGTAATTCTAACGCCACCCTGAACAGTGAGTCGGGCGACTTCTGGTCAATGCCGGGCCGGCTCCATTCGATAAAGGGCAGAGATGCATCTGCTGACACGGAAGGAAGTCGGCCTCTCCTCACCTTTTGTCCTTCAGCACGCGGCTACACGGCCTTGGCGCAGGTCAATACTTATAATGGTGCTCGGGGTATCGAGCTGATTTACCTAGAGGCACCTGTGCGGGTCCTGAGACTGAGAACGCATATGGAAGCAAACACAGACAATACACACACACAACACACGCACACACACGGGAACACACTAAACACACACACACACACACACACACACACACACACACACACACACACAGACACACACAGGAACACACTAAACACACACACACACACACACACACACACACACACACACACACACACACACACACACACACACACACACACAGGAACACACTAAACACACACACACACACACACACACACACACACACACACACACACACACACACACACACACACACACACACAGGGTCAATCCAATCAATGAAACTGAGTGAGGAAATAAAGACTGATCAGCGAAGTCATGCCTCCTGCGAACTGTAAGCAATATAAGCGAGTCCACAGAGAATCTATGGCAACCGGGGCTCCAAAACAATCCGGGCTGCTTCTGAAACCCTGTGCACCTAATCGAGATAAACTGCCCCCATTCCTTTTTAAATCTTACCAAATTAAGATGGAGAAGCCAGCGGCACAAAAAAACATGGATGAAACAGAGTGGAAGGGAAAAAAAAGAGAGGCAGATATTATACAGTGATAAAGAAAAGGAGGGGGTTGGAAGAGAGAGAGAGAGAAAGAGAGAGAAGTGAGAGAGAGGAAAAGAGAGAGCAGAGAGGAAAGACAGACAGCAAAGGTGGCTGACAGGTAAGCGGAAGCGGAAAGCAGTGGAGAGA
>NC_084996.1:10093732-10098732 GCF_963854185.1 Sardina pilchardus | reverse complement strand
CTCTCTCTCTCTGAGCGGAAGTGAGTGCGTGTGTAGAGTGTGAGCGTGACAGGAGGCCGACTCCGGCTTGAGTGAGTGCTCCTTATTTTCTATCTTTTCTATCCTTTTGTTTGTTTATATATTTGTTTGTGTGGTAGTATTGTTTTATTGATTGGGTTGGGGTGAGTCTGCTACCAGCATTTTTTGGCTGGGTAGTATGGCGACTCCTAAATTAAAACTTGATTGTCTAACCAGACGCCATGGCGTTAAGGTGGCGTGTTCGGTTAGTGTGGAAGAATGTAGTTTAGCGGTGGGTAAAATTGTTGGATACGATAATGTCTTGTCGGCATCTAGAATGAACAACGCAATCGTTCTTTTTTTGAGTACGATCGAGAAAGCTTATGAAGTTGTTCAATCCGGTATTGAAATTGATGGTTGGCTTACACCTGTTCTTCCGCTTAATAGCCCATCTAAGAAAATAACATTGTCTAACGTGCCACCGTTTTTAAAAGACGAGGTATTAATTAGAGAACTTTCAAAGTATGGCAAAGTGGTCTCACAAGTTAAGAAAATACCTGTGGGTTGCAAATCAAGTTTGTTGAGTCATATGGTGTCGTTCAGACGCCAGGTGCATATGTTTCTTAAACAGGATTGTGATTTTAGCGCAGTGTTCAAGTTTAATGTTGATGGTTATGACTACAATGTGTTTGCAACATCTGACTCTATGAAATGTTTTGGTTGTGGCCAACATGGACATTTGGTCCGTGCTTGCCCAAACAAAAAAGATTCAAGCAAGGAACAAACTGATGCACCTGCAAGTATTTCTGAAATTTCAGAAATTAGTAAGGAAACTGCTTCATCTGAACTGCCCTCTACGAGTGGTGGTTCAGAGTCTGTGTCAGAAGTGGTACAGTTAAATGCACCAACACCGGTTTTGTTAAACGCGGTAGAGAATAAAGTGACCGAAGCAAATGAAGCTGATGAATCTAAAAGTACAACGGAGTCTGAAATTATTCCAGATGCATCATCTGATGCTGAGGTGACTATGGATGAGAGTATTAGTGGGAGTGAAACTGTTGTGGTTAATGATAATGTGGTGGGAGTAGAGGTGGGCAATGAGACGGTAGCTAGGCCTATACACGCAGATGAGGAGGCTGGTAGTAGTACGGTCCAAGAGGAAAGTCTTTTCAAAGTCCCTAAAACTAAACGAAAGAAGCACTCTAGTAATAAAGCTAAGAAACAATTCAAAACAGACATTAATGATGAGCCACAAACTGTGGATGATCATGAGAGTGATGGTTACTCCACTGATTCAAGTTCACAAGAGAACTCCCAACCGTTAGTTGTCATATACTCCGCTCAGGAGATAAGCCATTTTTTACAATCTACCAAGTTTGGGCGTAATGTTAAAATCGAGGATTATTTTCCGAATATACAACAGTTTATCAGCGATGCGAAATATTTAATGAAGACGAATGAGGAAGGGGGTTTCACGGACCAAGAGATCTTTCGATTAGTTAAAATTGTACGCAAATTGAGAAAAGGAGAACCGATTGAACATGACAGTGACACTTAGTAAAATATGTATGTCTCTTTTCTTTGTTTTTTTCTGGTTACTTTCTTTTTTAAAAATGGGTGAAGTTAGAGTAGCTACATTAAATTTGAATGGGGCCAGAGACGGGAGGAAAAGGGCAGAATTCTATGAATTAAGTAAACAGAAACATGTTGATGTTTTTCTTATTCAAGAGACACACAGTGATATAGTAAATGAAGTTGATTGGCTGAAAGAGTGGGATGGGCGGGCCATACTCAGTCATAACACCAATTTAAGTGGAGGTGTTGCTGTTCTGTTTTCAAAGTCTTTTCTTCCACATTCATATGACGTAGAGGAGTTGATTAAAGGAAGACTTTTGAAAGTAAAAGCAGTTTTTGAAAATGATGTTTTTGTTTTTATTTGTGTTTATGCTCCTACTTTAGCTGCAGAAAGAATGTGTTTTTTGGATAAGCTTGGTGATGTTCTTAGTGCATGCAGTGGTACTGAGTTTCTTTTTTTGGGTGGTGATTTTAATTGTACTGCTGATGTTTTAGATAGAAATCATGCAGAGCCCCATACAGCGTCTCGTAAACGTCTCATTGAGTTAATTGAAACTCATGAACTGATTGACATATGGAGATCTTTCCATAAAAAACAGAGGCAATATACTTGGTCTCACTGTCGTGACAATGTTTTATCAATGGCTAGATTGGATCAGATGTACTGTTTTAAGCATTTTTTTAGTGCTTTTAGATGTTCTTATATCAGTCCTGTTGGGTTCTCTGATCATTGTATAGCAGTTAGTATAGCAATCAAAACTGCTGTTAAGTCACGAAGTGCATATTGGCATTTTAATAAGATGTTGTTGAATGATCAAACTTTTAGAGAAGCTTTTAGCATTTTTTGGGCCAATTTTAAGTTGGAAAAATCTTGTTTTTCTTCCTTACAACAATGGTGGGATGTAGCAAAAACCCAAATTAAACATATGTGCCAACAATATACTTTCAATGTCAGTAGGGACTTAGCCGGATCCATGAAAACTTTAGAAAAAGAAATTGTTGATTTGCAAAATGTGGTTGACAACACAAACAATTCAGAGCAAATAGAATTACTTAAAAGTAAAAAAGTGGAATTGGCTGATTTGTTGGAAAAAAGAACACAAGGAGCTTTGATCCGTTCAAGAATCCAAAATGTGTCTGGAATGGATGTTCCATCCAAATATTTTTTTTAGTCTGGAGAAAAAAAATGGAAGTAAAAAATTGATTCATGCTGTGCGCTCAGAAACGGGGACATTGTTGACCAAGCCACTTGAAATAAGACAACGAGTAAGGAGTTTTTATTCAGAACTCTTTAAAAGTGAATTGGTTGGAAATCAGGAGATTGAGAATGATTTCCTTCGTGACTTGCCAAGGCTTTCAGATGCTTCAGCAAAGATGCTGGATGGAGCTTTATCAATGAAAGAACTGTATGCTGCTCTGATGGGTATGGAAAATGGACGTGCTCCTGGCATTGATGGACTGTCAGTCGAGTTTTACAAAGGTTTTTGGTCAGAGTTGGGGAAAGATCTCCATCAAGTGCTGAATGACAGTGTAAAGAAGGGAATCCTCCCTCTAAGCTGTAGAAGAGCAGTGTTGACACTGTTGCCAAAAAAAGGTGACTTGACTGACCTGAAGCATTGGCGCCCAGTGTCTCTCCTGTGCATTGACGTCAAAATGTTTTCTAAAGCACTAGCAACGAGATTAGGAAAAGTGATGGAACAAGTCATTCATGTCGATCAAACTTATTGTGTTCCCGAGAGGTCCATTTTTGATAACATTTTCTTGGTTCGAGATGTGATTGAAGTCTCTAGTAAGTTAAAAAAGAATTTTGGATTAGTTTTCATGGATCAAGAAAAGGCATTTGACAGGGTAGAGCATAGCTATTTATGGAGGGTGTTGGAGGCTTTTGGGTTTAATTCGGCTTTTATTAAGCTAATTAAAGTGCTGTATACTGACATTGAGAGTATAGTAAAAGTTAACGGTGGTTTGTGTCCTCCTTTTAAAGCATTGAGAGGTGTAAGACAAGGATGTTCATTGTCTGGAATGCTATATTCCATGGCAATAGAACCTTTGCTTCATAAACTAAGGATGAAAATGACTGGTTTCTCTTTGCCTAATTGTGAAAAGGTTTTCTGTCTATCAGCGTATGCTGATGATTTGGTTACTGTAGTCAATGACCAAAATGATGTTGACTCTTTGAGTGCTATTGTGAGGGATTTTGGTGTAATATCATCTGCAAAAGTTAACTGGAAAAAAAGTGAAGCCTTTAAAATAGGTAATTGGGATGATGGATTGCTCAAACTACCAGAAGATTTAATTTGGAAGAAAGGTGGGTTTAAGTATTTGGGTATCTTCTTGGGAGATGGTAATAATAACGTTCAAAAAAATTGGGAGGGAGTCATCGAAAAAGTGAAGGGGCGTTTAAAAAAATGGACATGGCTACTACCTCAAATGTCATATAGGGGACGCTGTCTGGTTGTTAATAATCTAGTAGCGTCTTCCTTGTGGCATCGGCTGGCTGTTTTAGACCCACCATCAGGTTTTTTAGCAAAGATACAGTCAACTTTGGTAGATTTCTTTTGGGACAAATTACATTGGATCCCTCAGAGTGTTTTATATTTGCCAAAAGAAGAAGGTGGCCAGGGTTTAATCCATTTGCCCAGTAGAGCTGCTGCTTTCAGGCTCCAGTTCATCCAAAGATTTCTTCATGGGCCAGAAGATCTAGTGTGGAGACCTGTGGCCTGTGAGGTCATGCAAGGTGCGAGTGGTTTGGGCTTGGACAGATCTTTGTTTTTCCTAGATCCTCATCAAATGAAACGTAATGATTTACCTGTTTTTTATCAAGGGCTTTTTAAGATCTGGGGTTTGTTTGGTGTTGATAGAGTTGAGGAGACTGGCTCTTTACATTGGCTCCTGGAGGAACCTCTCGTCTATGGCTCTAGACTGGACATTTCAGAGAAAGTGATGCCTGGATTTAATGAATGTCTATGCAGGACTGGACTGACAAGTTTGCGTGAGCTGGTTGCTGTGTCTGGTTCTATTCTGGACAGTGCTGCATTGGCTGTGCGCCTGGGAATTAAGTCCTTGCGTGTGGTTGATCGAGTCTTGCGTTGCTGGAGAGAAAAATTAACATCGGATGAACGCAAAATGATAAGGAACTATGTTGATGGGGTTTTGATTCCGGATGGAGAAGACCCTTTTCCTGAATTATCACTTGTACCAGAGTTAAATGATTGTAAAGGTTTGTTCTTGCCCCCTTCCAAAGAGATTGACTTTAGTGAAGTCGATGGTAACTGTCTTTACAAGAACTGTGTTATAGTACTTAATAAAGAAAGATTGCATGGAAAAGTTGATACACCTTGGCGTTCAAATATGGGTCTAGTAAGTACTGTTAGACCAGAGTGGAAATCTCTGTACAAACCACCGTTAACAAAAAGGAGTGGGGACTT
>NC_084996.1:10076232-10083732 GCF_963854185.1 Sardina pilchardus | reverse complement strand
TTCAGAATTGTTTTTTTTATTATTATTTATTTTTTATATCCGACTGCTTCCCAGCTGGTCCAAGCTCCAGCGGGACGCGACTCAGCGGTCCGAAATAGACCGAGTGGCAAGAGCCAGCGCTGGCCAGCTCATACAGCTCATAGAGCTAATGCTGTCTGGGGCACCCGCCACACCGGCCCGTCTAGGACACTCGCAGAGCGCTGAATTAGCAGCTGGCACCGTTATTGCAGACGCGCACACTTGCTGGGGCATCTCGGAGATTCTGGGTTAGGGTGGCAGAGGGAAGGGGGGCGAGAGGGGGGGGGGGCGGTTGAGTATTTTGGAAAGTGAACTTGAGGCTGAAGGTGCACTGGATTATGGTGCTCAAAAAGGCTCGACTGTGCAGTTAAGAGACATAATAGATTTTCAAGGACGATCAATTTTCCCAAGGCGTACGTTTGCCAACCTGTAGCTGAGTACGGTAAAACAAGCAGTAAAGAAGTGTGTGTGGCTTCTCCTTAGTGACCTCCAGGAGTTCTCTTTTCAAACTTCACACTTGGCTGATTGTGTTGAAATGGCGGAGATTGGGAGATCTGTGTGAAAGCACCAGAGGCTGCGGTAAGTGCACTATACCATTCTGTTTTTACATGAAGTATAGCAGCCACCCCGACGTCTCTAATGTGTTTGGCCAAGACTCTTATTTTCAGCAAATAACTGTAATGTGAATGAATAATTTACATTGCACTGTGAATTGTGTTCAAAGCAATTGTGCAGTCTTACAGTCTAGCACAGTCAAGCACACATGCACATATAATGCACAAACATGCAAACACACACACACACTCACACACTTTCGAGCAGCTGTGTGAACAGCTATCCATGAGGGAACAGTGTGTGTGAGAGGCCCTGACACACATATCAGTCTTGGAGCCACAGGGTTATCACACCTAAGGTGCACACACTGTGTTAGCAGCACTGTGGCTAACAATGGACTGCAGTCTCCCCCATCCAGTATTATACAGTGCAGCATATTCTCTCTCTCTTTTTCTCTCTCTCTCTCTCTCTCTCTCTCTCTCTCTCTCTCTCTCTCTCTCTCTCTCTCTCTCTCTCTCTCTCTCTCTCTCTCTCTCTCTCTCTCTCTCTCTCTCTCTCTCCCTCTCTCTCTCTCTCTCTGTATTGCCCCTTCTATCTATCTATCTATCTATCTATCTCGATCACATACTGTACATACACATACACACACATTTTCTCTCTCCCTCTCTCTCTCTGTATTGCCCCCTCTATCTATCCATCTATCTATCTATCTATCTCGCTCACATACACACACATTTTCTCTCTCTCTTTCTCTCTCTCTCTCTCTCTCTCTCTCCCTCTCTCTCTCTCTCTCTCTCTCTCTCTCTCTCTCTCCTTCGCGGTGTCTTCCCCACCCCCACACCCCGACTTGGCTGTCAGTCCGGCAGCATATATGGGCATCAGCGTCGGGCCCACGTGGGCGGATAATGGGGCGTGAGGGTGTCGGGGATCCCGACGGATAATTAGGGAAGTTTTATGTGAGGGGCTCGCGACTGCGGGAGAGGCGAAGGGGAAGAGAGAGAGAGAGAGAGAGGGAGACAGAGAAAGGGAGAGAAAGAGAGAGACAGAGAGAGAGAGAGAGAAAGAGAGAGAGAGAGGCCGTAAAAAGGCCATCCTTCCGCCTGTCAAGAGAGTCCCCCCAGCGCCTGTCTGCCTGACTGCAGAGCCTGCAGTGGGAGAGAGCCTCATTAACGACAGAAGACAGGGAGAGGGAGAGAGAGAAAGAGAGAGAGAGAGAGAGGGAGAGAATGAGGGGGAAGAGGCTTAAGATAGAGGTGAGGAAAGAAAGAGAAGCGTGGAATGAGAGACACATTAGGGTAGGAGAGAGACTCCCGAGAGAGACGACAGGGGAGGTGAGACGAGAGAATATTAGACCCACGGAGACAGGGAGAGACAAGGGAACAGCAAAAGCCAGGTTGTGTGTGTGTGTGCATGTGCAGTCTGCATCTGTGTAGTCAATGCGTGTATGCATTCATGTGTGTGTATTCATGTGTGTGTGTGTGTGTGTGTGTGTGTGTGTGTGTGTGTGTGCGTGCATCACACACCTGTAGAACCTGGCATCGGTCGGAGGTGCAGTCGATGTGTATGTATTCATGTGTGTGTGTGTGTGTGTGTGTGTGTGTGTGTGTGTGTGTGTGTGTGTGTGTGTGTGTGTGTGTGTGTGCGCGCATCACACACCTGTAGAACCTGGCATCGGTCGGAGGTGCAGTCGATGTTCTCACAGGGCTGGTACATGCCGAGGGTGACGCAGTTGAGCAGGATCACCATGATGCTGATTCGTTCGAACCACGTGAGAGCACGGAGAGTTAAGGCTGACACACACACATGTGAAATACACACACAACAACAACAACAACAACAACAGTAACACTGTGGCAACACTGGGAGAAGAGCAATAGAGATCAGTTCATGGCATCACATAACAAATGTATTATAACATTACAGACTACAAGGGTTCGCACATAATGACAATTAACACATTGTGGTGTTTAGTTTCATTCAAAGTAGTTCACACTCATCATTACACTACCCCATCCCATCACAATTGCAAACACACACACACACACACACACACAATCCTGATTCACACACCATCCATTCACTCCTGGCTACAGTTCATTTTTCTTCCTTTTGAAGTACATCCCTCCTGTCCACTCCTCCTGTCCACTCTCTCCATGACTGGCCTTGCCTCCTCCCATCCCACCTCTCTTTCCTCCACACCTTTCATCTATCTCTCTCTCTGCTTGACCACACCGGCTCTCCCTGGGTTCTGTTCATGCAACACTTTCATCCCCGGGTGGGGTTTGGGATCTGGATGGAGCTGGTGCTTGTGTTGGTGGGAGGTTAGCTTTGTACGTTAGCCTGTGGCCAACATGGATCCTCTCTCCGTGGCACGGCGACTGGTGCTCTGTGTGCTTAATTAGGAGTCAACAACAGCAACAACAACACACTCCACCGGAAACAGCCCTTCAGCCACAAGGGGCACGAAGTGAGAGAGCGAGCGAGAGAGAGAGGGAGAGAGAAAGAGGGAGAGAGAGAAAAAGACAGAGAGAGAGAGAGAGAGAGAGAGAGAGAGAGAGAAGGATGGGGGTGGGGGTTGATTTATGGACCATTAATTCCATTCTATCCCCCATCTTTTGTGCGCTCCCCATGGCGATGAGCCCACGGGGCGAGGCGATGCTGCGATAGAACACAGAGGTATTAATGCCTCCATGGCCACACTCTGAACCCGCCCGTATGATATTCTAAAGAGGCTTACCGCTTCTTTATGCCTTTAATCACTTTAACAGAGGGAGGGAGAGAGGAAAAAGATGCACCCCGGGGCCACGATGGCTGCACAGGCAGCAGTCAAGGCACCTTCTACCCCCCCCCCCTCCATCCCTCCTCCTCTTCCTCTCTTTTGTTTTATCTCCATCTCTCTTTTTTCTGTCTTTCCCTCGATTTTTCTGTCTCCGAGTGGTGCGAGAGCAAAAGCACCGGCAGCCTCGCGAGCGCTCGCCGCTGAGGGAGGGCCTGCAGGAAACACGCCGGGGCGAACGGAACGCAGAAAAAGGGAGGGAGAGAAAACTAGTTGGAAGAAAGAGAGAAAGGACACACACACACTCTCACAAAAAAAACCAACAACTTTAAATGACATTAAAGAGCGACGGGCGGTTGGAATCAATCTCTTCACGAACTCCAGCTGGGGCGGCAGCTGAGGGGGGGACTGGAGCGAGAGAGAGGGAGAGAAAAAGAGAGAGAGAGAGGGAGAGAAAAAGAGAGAGATAGAGGGATACAGACAGAGAGAGAGAGAGAGAGAGAGGGAGAGAGAGAGAGAGAGAGAGAGAGAGAGAGAGGGAGAGAAAAAGAGAGAGATAGAGGGATACAGACAGAGAGAGAGAGAGAGAGAGAGAGGGAGAGGCGCAGCCATGACGATATGGGTGCCTGGAGGGCAGAGGCCTGTTCACTTCTCAGCGATGCTTCAGCACCAGCTCAGCCTCTCTGGTAAGAAGCAAGGGTGTGTGTGTGTGTGGGGGGGGGGGGGGCATGTGTGTCTGTGTGTGTGTGTGTGTGTGTGTGTGTGTGGGTATGTGTGTATGTGTATTTATGAGTAAGTTTATGTGTATGTGTGTATCTGCTTCCACACGTGTCACTATACAAACTCTTAGAAACATCAGCCTGGCATGTACTCATAAACATACATTCATACGCACACACACACACACACACAAATCCATACTCATTGAAAGCTACAATGATAAATTCCCTTGTGCACTGTGCTGTAGGGTGAAATAAGAGTCAGGGCATTGGAGACATCAGAGGACTAACGAAGAAAGAAAGAAAAAATCATTCTCTCTCTCTTTACCTCTTCCTTCCTCCATCTTCCTCTCTCTCTCTCTGTCTCTGTCTCTGTCTCTCTCTAGGGGCCTTATCTGAGAGAGGAGCATTGTGGGCCACGCGGGGAGGGCTTTTTATCTGCCTGGGTAAAAATAAACAAGCCATCAAACAACACACAGACAGGCCTCCCGAGGACCCAACATAGGGCATCAGGCAAACAGCGGGGCACCTAAATCACGGGGGCCTAGAGGGGACATCAAACAGAGCGGCAGCGTCGGGCCAGGAGCTGACACCAGCACACACCACCAGCGTGTCACAGCATGGGCAGGAACAGCCCCTCAGGCTACCGTGTCCTTAAGACGCCAGGGGAACCTTGAGAGCCATACGTTGAGTGTGTGCTTCAGAAAAGAAAAGAAAAGAAAAGTCTAAACAATAAGAGAAGTGTTGTTCATCCATACTGGCTTGCAGTACAACAACTGAAGAGTTCGTATGAGAAACCTTCTAAATTCGTTTGACCACTTTTCTTTTAAATGAGCATTTTTTTTTTATCAGGTTCCTATAGGTTTTTGACTACTAATCAATATTTCAGACCAGGAAGAGAGTGGTACTTAGCGGGTTCTTGAAGCTAAATGATTTGATAAACGGATACGATGTGTGGAGAGCATTCACTCACCATCATTCTCTCAATTTTGACAGAGGTGGTGTTTAGAAGGTTTCGCTTCTGAACTCTTCAATTACATGCATGTTTTTTTTTCACGAACCAGAGTTTTCCATGAGTAAAAGTTGTTAGTAATTTTTCTAGTACTTATCAGTTGTGATCATACAGCTGGGTCTCCGTATAAGGCATGCCGGTGTGCATTGTGCCTGCTGTTGCATTCACTTGAACTCACTTGAAGAGTTAAGCTGAGTCTAGGCCTATGTCATTCTCTATTCCTGTTTTGACAAGAAATAGAAGACAAGTACATCGAGACTACAGGGTAAACCAGTCAAATCTCCTATCCGTACCACTACAGCCTCAGATTTCCCCAGTGGATCACAGCTCCCCAATCCTTACAGCAAAACTAGCGCTCCTAAATATCAGATCTCTTTCAAACAAATCATTCTTAATTAATGATCTTATTTGCACACACAAACTTGATTTTTTACTTTTAACTGAGACATGGTTAGACCAAGCAAACAGTGCTGCTACCCTCATTGAATCAGCTCCCCCAAATTTCAGTTTTTTGAGTGTTACCAGAGCAAATAAAAGAGGAGGGGGGATAGCGACAATTTTCAAGGCATCCTTTCAGTGCAATCAGTCATCATTTGGTGAATTTACTTCATTTGAATATCTATGTGCAAGCATTAAGTCTTCTCCTCAGATTTTACTACTGACTATTTACAGGCCTCCAAGACATTCAGCTAAAGTCTTTCTTGAAGAGCTAGGTGAACTGCTATCAGTCATTTGCATAGAGTTTGACTGTCTTATCATATCAGGGGATCTAAACCTGCATGTGGATAATCCTGAAAACAATTATGCCAAGGAATTCATTGCACTAATCGATACTTTCTCCCTAACACAGCATATACAGGAGCCAACACACTCTCAAGGCCATACACTCGACCTCGTTATCACAAAGGGTCTCAATGTTTCTACAGCTGTTAAAGACCTGGCGTTATCCGATCATTTCTGCGTGTTTTTTGATGTGTCTATGTCTCCACACAGTCAGAACAGATCTATGTTGGTAAAAAGGAGAGTCATAAATGAACAGACAAGTGTTCTTTTTGAGCAAGCACTCTCACAGGCGTCAAGTAATCTGTCAGACTCTGTAGAAGACTTACTGGATCACTTTAATGCAAAAATGGCAAGTATTATGGATGACATTGCTCCATTAAAAGTCAAGAAAGTTAAGGAGAAACAGAAAGCACCATGGAAGCAGATTCCTGCGGTTAAACTCCTAAAAAGAGAGTGTAGGAAGACTGAAAGAAAATGGCGTAAATGCAAACTTCAGATCCACTATGAAATCCATAAAGAGATGCTCCGCACATATAACTCCGAAATATGCAAAGCAAGACAATCATTCTTTTCTAACATCATCAGTAGAAGTTCAAATAACACTCGTGTTTTATTTTCCACTGTAGATAAGTTAACTAATCCTCCCTCACAATTAGCACCCGAACTTCTCTCAACTAATAAATGCAATGAGTTTTCATCTTTTTTTAAAGGTAAGATTGACAAAATCAGACTCAATATATCTGCTAAATTACTCATTCAACACCCGGAACTTCCAGCTACAAATAGAGGGAAACTTAACTTGATGTCAGAGTTCAATTTAATAGACTACGAAACACTTGAAAAAACAGTACAGATTCTCAGCTCCTCCACGTGTGTCTTAGACACCCTGCCTACAAATTTCTTCAAAACTGTTTTTCACCTTATAGCCGCAGATGTCCTTCACATTGTAAATGCATCACTGCTGTCTGGCACTTTTCCTAAGTCCCTAAAAACAGCTGTTGTAAAGCCACTGCTCAAGAAGAATAACCTAGATGCCTCCAAGCTAAACAATTACAGGCCCATATCAAATCTACCTTTTATTGGCAAAATTATTGAAAAAGTAGTCTTTAATCAACTAACAACCTTCTTAACGTCAAATGGGTATTTTGATTACTTTCAGTCTGGTTTTCGGGCAAATCACAGCACTGAAACAGCTCTCATTAAGGTTTTCAATGACATACGTCTCAACACAGATTCTGGTAAAACATCAGTCCTAGTGCTATTGGACCTTAGTGCAGCATTTGACACTGTTGACCACAATATTTTACTACACAGACTAGAACACTGGGTTGGATTTACAGGCATAGTTACCAACTGGCTCAAATCATATCTACAACAGAGGAGCTTCTTTGTTGCCATCGGCAACTGTACCTCAACACCAACGTCCTTGACCTGTGGTGTTCCCCAGGGGTCGATCTTGGGGCCACTATTATTCAACCTCTATATGCTCCCACTTGGACAAATCATCCAAAATAATTTGATTTCATATCATAGCTATGCAGATGACACACAAATCTACTTAGCTCTGTCTCCTAACGACTATGGTCCCCTTGATTCTCTGTGTCAGTGTATAGAACAAATCAACACTTGGATGTCTC